>NC_142778.1:34271499-34421856 GCF_988280905.1 Pimephales promelas
GTTTGATAATGGTAACAGCTCAATGACTCGGGAATAGAAAAAAACGAGGCCTCATGAAATTCTCCTCACAGGTTCTTCAAACTCAATGTCTTGTAAAGTGCACCTAGAGTGGTTTCCCCAACACAGCTTGAATGCAAAAGCATTTCAAATATAGTTCATCAGCACATCACATGATTTCTAGTACATTATTCACAGTCCAAAGAATAAAGCCTTTTACCACAAAGTTATGGTGTAACCGTGTCTTTAAGGATGGCATAAGGGCTTACACAGCTGCTGTAACATGAGTGTTTGTCCTATTATGACATATGGCTCTTTTCAGCAGAAAAATATCATCAGCATGTACCATTCAGACTCCAAATAAACATCATTATGCTTCATGTGTGTCTCTTTGGTGGTTCTGATATTATTAGCTCCTACTGCGCTGAACACGTGGTCATGTGAGTAAACGTCTGCTGTATGATGGTCATGACAGCATGTTTAGAGGCTCAGGTACTCCGCCACAAAGATGGCCAGGATCCTAGTGAGGTTTTCCACCGTGGGCCTGTGCATCCGCTCCTCCACATCATCCAGTGTGTGCCAGAAAACAGGGAACGGTGTGGGGATCAAGTGTAGTACTGGAACACCTGGCGCAGGGGCAAAGAAAGAAAATAAGTAAGTAAGACAAGTATGCTTTCATCCTAATCAAGCTTTGGCCTGAATTCACTGAACATGATGTAGCTCATTTTTCTGTTCTTCTTTCAGGTAATTCGTTTGAGACCACCTACACGTCCCATGTTGCATCTTACGGAAGATGCCGGGAGATGCAGTGTTCCATATGTGTCCATGACTGAAATGTACTGGTAGTTCATTCAGGCAGTGGCTGTTTACATGTGTTGTGCTTTCACTTTTTGGAGTTAAGTTGGACTTGACCAACTAAATCTTTTGCATGTTTGAGGTCATTTGCTGTTGCTGAACATTTTTGTAGACTAATCTGTTTAAAAGGAGGGTAGAAATTCTTTGTTTTAATTTAACAACTGTTTCGCTTGCAGGGAGATCATTTCCTTGGCAATTACAAATTTTTACTTTTCCAACCATGGTAATAAGCGATTATGTGTGGATATATAAATATAGTTCTTCGACTAATATTGAGTGCAGCCTGCTCCTTGTAAAGGATCATTAAATCTCTTCAGTGACGTAATTCGAGAGTGTGATTACCGTCACATGCAATTCATTGATAGATTTTCCCAGGAAGGCCTTTATTTGGTCATTTAATATATTACATGTTTTTCACTCTGAATGGAGATGGTCAATAATTCAGATGTGCCATCTAATACATTTGCCACTGTGAAAGGAGATTGTTGTAATTAAAACAATATTTAAATTTGGTGTCATACAGTACAATATGGTAAGGTTATTACATTAGCCTGCTCACTAAAAGATTTAGCTGTCACACTATTAAAGCCAGTTGGATTGTATGTGTATTCTCATGTGTTTGTTAAGGACGTGTAATTTACAGTGAGCTGTGTAATGTTCATGTAGCTTTTACGGTGTTTCTGGGAATAAAATTCTTTATAAACATCTGTTAAGCCGGGAATGCTACAGCCCTGGTTTTGTAAACTGATAAGACTTCTTTTTTTTTTTTTGGCTGAAAAGTGTGGTTTCTAGCAAGCAAGCAAATTTTCTTTATATAGCACTTTTCCAAACAAATGAATGCAGTTCAAAGTGCTTTACAGGCAAAACAATTAAAAGCAAGTACAAAATAGAGGTAAAGAACATTAAAAAAACATAAAATAAAAAACAATATATACAGGTCCTTCTCCAAAAAGTAGCATATTGTGATAAAGTTTCCATAATGAAATGATAAAAATGAAACTTTCATATGTTTTAGATTCATTGCACTCTAAGTGAAATATTTGAGGTGTTGTATTGTTTTAATACAGATGATTTTGGCATATAGCTCATGAAAAGGCCAAATTCCTATCTCCAAAAATTAGCCTATCATGAAAAGGTTCTCTAAACGAGCTATTAACCTAATCATCTGAATGAACAAATTAACTCTAAACACCTGCAACAGATTCCTGAGGCTTTTAAAAACTCCCAGCCTGTTTCATTTGTCAAACCTGCAGTCATGGGGTAAGACTGCCGACCTGACTGCGCTCCATAATTGTGAGTGAGTGTGTGTAAGGTTTGTGAACCATTGAAGCTTTCTTTCAATACCATTGCTATTCTTTGTTTGTTGCCACCAAGTGATCAAATGGATGATGGTCCTGTTTTTTTTTTTCCACAGGTTATTCATGGTGAATTTCCCTGCGGTGAGTTTGGAAACCCCAAGAGAGCCTCACAATGACCGCTTCTCTGCTCGATGAGGAAAAACAAGAGGACTCCACTTGTGACGTATGTCTCTTCAAAGCCCTTTCACTGGTGCTTTTGTTTCCAGGTTTGTCATGAAAAGTTTTTTGGCTGTTTTTGTCATGGTTTTTTGTGTTATCAGAAGTTCTCTACAGGCTCCTCGGGTTGATGGGAGATTTGGTGCAGAAGCTGAAGGTTGTTCAAGGGAAGGTCTTCAGAGCGACTGAAGAGAGCAAAATCACGTTCAGACTTAAGCTACCTTTGACCTAAATCCAAACAAACCGATTTACAATCCAGGACAAATGGGTGAGCTGTGAATGACCCTTGGTTGAAGTTATCGTCTTCAAATGCTTTATGCCATATATGTGAGTTTGTTGGTGTCTTTGCAGTTAATTTCCGAGTTATCTCCATGGATCCGAAATTTGTGGCTTTTGATGAAATGGTAAGACCAGATGTTTCACTATTTTGAGTGTTCTCACCATAAATGAAAAGCCAATTAAATGCAGGTTGTTTTAAGGTTCAGAAATTTCAATGACTGCTTTTAAATGATTGTTATTCCTTTCTGTCTTGCAGTACAATCTGGTCGTGGTGGAGGCGAGTTTGCTTTGGTGTGAGACTTTGAATGGAGCCAATGCAGCTTTTTGTGGCGTGTGGTGTGAGGGCTTCAGACTGTACTGATTCGCAGGCAGCTCCGTCAACTATTGTAGAGCTTCAGACTGTACTGATTCGCAGGCAGATCCGTCTACTATTGTAGAGCACACTAGAGTACTACTGTACATAAGGAAAACTTAATTTTTCGCCACAAAAAAAAAACAACAACGTAGGGGGTAACACTGTCGTTTTTTTTTCGGGTCGAAATTTTGAGTTTCGATATCTCAGCTCTGGAAGGGTCTAGAGCCTCCATTTTAGGACTCAGGTCTAAGTCTCATGGCCCTCTATCAGAATCCGGAGTTTTGAAAAGATTGGGGATTCTTAATTTTTCGCCCCAAAAAAAAAAAAACGTAAGGGGTAACAATGTTGTTGTTTTTTTCGGGTCGAAATTTTGAGTTTTAATATCTCAGCTCTGGAAGGGTCTAGAGCCTCGATTTTTGCACTAAGGTCTAAGTCTCATGGCCCTCTATCAGAATCCAGAGTTTGAGAAGATTGGGGATACTTAATTTTTTACCCAAAAAAAAAAAAAAAACGTAAGGGGTAACACTGTCGTTTTTTTTTTTCGGGTCGAAATTTTGAGTTTCGATATCTCAGCTCTGGAAGGGTCTAGAGCCTCGATTTTTGCACTAAGGTCTAAGTCTCATGGCCCTCTATCAGAATCCAGAGTTTGAGAAGATTGGGGATACTTAATTTTTTACCCAAAAAAAAAAAAAAAAAACGTAAGGGGTAACACTGTCGTTTTTTTTTTTCGGGTCGAAATTTTGAGTTTCGATATCTCAGCTCTGGAAGGGTCTAGAGCCTCCTTTTTTGCACTCAGGTCTAAGTCTCGTGGCCCTCTATCAGAATCCAGAGTTTTGAGAAGATTGGGGATACTTAATTTTTTGCTCCCCAAAAAAAACGTAAGGGGTAACACTGTCGTTTTTGTTTTTTTTCGGGTCGAAATTTTGAGTTTCGATATCTCAGCTCTGGAAGGGTCTAGAGCCTCCATTTTTGGACTCAGGTCTAAGTCTCGTGGCCCTCTATCATAATCCAGAGTTTTGAGAAGATTGGGTATACTTAATTTTTCGCCCCAAAAAAAAAACATAAGGGGTAACACTGTCGTTTTTTTTTCGGGTCGAAATTTTGAGTTTCAACATCTCAGCTCTGGAAGGGTCTAGAGCCTCCATTTTTGGACTCAGGTCTAAGTCTCGTGGCCCTCTATCAGAATCCAGAGTGTCGAGAAGATTGGGGATACTTAATTTTTCGCCCAAAAAAAAAAACATAAGGGGTAACACTGTCGTTTTTTTTTCGGGTCGAAATTTTGAGTTTCGATGTCTCAGCTCTGGAAGGGTCTAGAGCCTCCATTTTTGCGCTCAGGTCAAAGTCTCGCGGCCCTCTATCACAATCCAGAGTTTTGAGAAGATTGGAGAAACTTGATTTTTCGCCCGAAAACCAAAAAAAACGTAAGGGGTAAGTGACACTGTCGTTTTTTTTTCGGGTCGAAATTTTGAGTTTCGATGTCTCAGCTCTGGATGGGTCTAGAGCCTCCATTTTTGCACTCAGGTCAAAGTCTCGCGGCCCTCTATCATAATCCAGAGTTTTGAGAAGATTGGAGAAACTTGATTTTTCGCCCGAAAACCAAAAAAAACGTAAGGGGTAACACTGTCGTTTTTTTTTCGGGTCGAAATTTTGAGTTTCGATATCTCAGCTCTGGAAGGGTCTAGAGCCTCCATTTTTGCGCTCAGGTCAAAGTCTCGTGGCCCTCTATCACAATCCAGAGTTTTGAGAAGATTGGAGAAACTTGATTTTTCGCCCGAAAAACAAAAAAAACGTAAGGGGTAACACTGTCGTTTTTTTTTCGGGTCGAAATTTTGAGTTTCGATGTCTCCGCTCTGGAAGGGTCTAGAGCCTCCATTTTTGCGCTCAGGTCAAAGTCTCGTGGCCCTCTATCACAATCCAGAGTTTTGAGAAGATTGGAGAAACTTGATTTTTCGCCCGAAAAACAAAAAAAACGTAAGGGGTAACACTGTCGTTTTTTTTTTCGGGTCGAAATTTTGAGTTTCGATGTCTCAGCTCTGGAAGGGTCTAGAGCCTCCATTTTTGCGCTCAGGTCAAAGTCTCGTGGCCCTCTATCACAATCCAGAGTTTTGAGAAGATTGGAGAAACTTGATTTTTCGCCCGAAAACCAAAAAAAACGTAAGGGGTAACACTGTCGTTTTTTTTTCGGGTCGAAATTTTGAGTTTCGATATCTAAGCTCTGGAAGGGTCTAGAGCCTCCATTTTTGCGCTCAGGTCAAAGTCTCGCGGCCATCTATCACAATCCAGAGTTTTGAGAAGATTGGAGAAACTTGATTTTTCGCCCGAAAACCAAAAAAAACGTAAGGGGTAACACTGTCGTTTTTTTTTCGGGTCGAAATTTTGAGTTTCGATATCTCAGCTCTGGAAGGGTCTAGAGCCTCCATTTTTGCGCTCAGGTCAAAGTCTCACGGCCCTCTATCACAATCCAGAGTTTTGAGAAGATTGGAGAAACTTGATTTTTCGCCCGAAAACCAAAAAAAACGTAAGGGGTAACACTGTCGTTTTTTTTTTCGGGTCGAAATTTTGAGTTTCGATATCTCAGCTCTGGAAGGGTCTAGAGCCTCCATTTTTGCGCTCAGGTCAAAGTCTCGCGGCCCTCTATCACAATCCAGAGTTTTGAGAAGATTGGAGAAACTTGATTTTTCGCCCGAAAACCAAAAAAAACGTAAGGGGTAACACTGTCGTTTTTTTTTCGGGTCGAAATTTTGAGTTTCGATATCTCAGCTCTGGAAGGGTCTAGAGCCTCCATTTTTGCGCTCAGGTCAAAGTCTCGCGGCCCTCTATCACAATCCAGAGTTTTGAGAAGATTGGAGAAACTTGATTTTTCGCCCGAAAACCAAAAAAAACGTAAGGGGTAACACTGTCGTTTTTTTTTCGGGTCGAAATTTTGAGTTTCGATATCTCAGCTCTGGAAGGGTCTAGAGCCTCCATTTTTGCGCTCAGGTCAAAGTCTCGCGGCCCTCTATCACAATCCAGAGTTTTGAGAAGATTGGAGAAACTTGATTTTTCGCCCGAAAACCAAAAAAAACGTAAGGGGTAACACTGTCGTTTTTTTTTCGGGTCGAAATTTTGAGTTTCGATATCTCAGCTCTGGAAGGGTCTAGAGCCTTCATTTTTGCGCTCAGGTCAAAGTCTCGCGGCCCTCTATCACAATCCAGAGTTTTGAGAAGATTGGAGAAACTTGATTTTTCGCCCGAAAACCAAAAAAAACGTAAGGGGTAACACTGTCGTTTTTTTTTCGGGTCGAAATTTTGAGTTTCGATATCTCAGCTCTGGAAGGGTCTAGAGCCTCCATTTTTGCGCTCAGGTCAAAGTCTCGCGGCCCTCTATCATAATCCAGAGTTTTGAGAAGATTGGAGAAACTTGATTTTTCGCCCGAAAACCAAAAAAAACGTAAGGGGTAACACTGTCGTTTTTTTTTTCGGGTCGAAATTTTGAGTTTCGATATCTCAGCTCTGGAAGGATCTAGAGCCTCCATTTTTTCACTCAGGTCAAAGTCTCGCGGCCCTCTATCATAATCCAGAGTTTTGAGAAGATTGGAGAAACTTGATTTTTCGCCCGAAAACCAAAAAAACCGTAAGGGGTAACACTGTCGTTTTTTTTTCGGGTCGAAATTTTGAGTTTCGATATCTCAGCTCTGGAAGGGTCTAGAGCCTCCATTTTTGCGCTCAGGTCAAAGTCTCGCGGCCCTCTATCACAATCCAGAGTTTTGAGAAGATTGGAAAACTTGATTTTTCGCCCGAAAACCAAAAAAAACGTAAGGGGTAACACTGTCGTTTTTTTTTCGGGTCGAAATTTTCAGTTTCGATATCTCAGCTCTGGAAGGGTCTAGAGCCTCCATTTTTGCGCTCAGGTCAAAGTCTCGCGGCCCTCTATCACAATCCAGAGTTTTGAGAAGATTGGAGAAACTTGATTTTTCGCCCGAAAACCAAAAAAAACGTAAGGGGTAACACTGTCGTTTTTTTTTCGGGTCGAAATTTTGAGTTTCGATATCTCAGCTCTGGAAGGATCTAGAGCCTCCATGTTTGCGCTCAGGACAAAGTCTCGCGGCCCTCTATCATAATCCAGAGTTTTGAGAAGATTGGAGAAACTTGATTTTTCGCCCGAAAACCAAAAAAAACGTAAGGGGTGTAACACTGTCGTTTTTTTTTCGGGTCGAAATTTTGAGTTTCGATATCTCAGCTCTGGAAGGGTCTAGAGCCTCCATTTTTGCGCTCAGGTCAAAGTCTCGCGGCCCTCTATCATAATCCAGAGTTTTGAGAAGATTGGAGACACTTGATTTTTCGCCCGAAAACCAAAAAAAACGTAAGGGGTAACACTGTCGTTTTTTTTTCGGGTCGAAATTTTGAGTTTCGATATCTCAGCTCTGGAAGGGTCTAGAGCCTCCATTTTTGCGCTCAGGTCAAAGTCTCGCGGCCCTCTATCATAATCCAGAGTTTTGAGAAGATTGGAGAAACTTGATTTTTCGCCCGAAAACCAAAAAAAACGTAAGGGGTAACACTGTCGTTTTTTTTTCGGGTCGAAATTTTGAGTTTCGATATCTCAGCTCTGGAAGGGTCTAGAGCCACCATTTTTGCGCTCAGGTCAAAGTCTCGCGGCCCTCTATCATAATCCAGAGTTTTGAGAAGATTGGAGAAACTTGATTTTTCGCCCGAAAACCAAAAAAAACGTAAAGGGTAACACTGTCGTTTTTTTTTCGGGTCGAAATTTTGAGTTTCGATATCTCAGCTCTGGAAGGGTCTAGAGCCTCCATTTTATCGCTCAGGTCAAAGTCTCGCGGCCCTCTATCATAATCCAGAGTTTTGAGAAGATTGGAGAAACTTGATTTTTCGCCCGAAAACCAAAAAAAACATAAGGGGTAACACTGTCGTTTTTTTTTCGGGTCGAAATTTTGAGTTTCGATATCTCAGCTCTGGAAGGGTCTAGAGCCTCCATTTTTGCGCTCAGGTCAAAGTCTCGCGGCCCTCTATCATAATCCAGAGTTTTGAGAAGATTGGAGAAACTTGATTTTTCGCCCGAAAACCAAAAAAAACGTAAGGGGTAACACTGTCGTTTTTTTTTCGGGTCGAAATTTTGAGTTTCGATATCTCAGCTCTGGAAGGGTCTAGAGCCTCCATTTTTGCGCTCAGGTCAAAGTCTCGCGGCCCTCTATCATAATCCAGAGTTTTGAGAAGATTGGAGAAACTTGATTTTTCGCCCGAAAACCAAAAAAAACGTAAGGGGTAACACTGTCGTTTTTTTTTCGGGTCGAAATTTTGAGTTTCGATATCTCAGCTCTGGAAGGGTCTAGAGCCTCCATTTTTGCGCTCAGGACAAAGTCTCGCGGCCCTTTATCATAATCCAGAGTTTTGAGAAGATTGGAGAAACTTGATTTTTCGCCCGAAAACCAAAAAAAAACGTAAGGGGTAACACTGTCGTTTTTTTTTCGGGTCGAAATTTTGAGTTTCGATATCTCAGCTCTGGAAGGATCTAGAGCCTCCATTTTTGCGCTCAGGTCAAAGTCTCGCGGCCCTCTATCATAATCCAGAGTTTTGAGAAGATTGGAGAAACTTGATTTTTCGCCCGAAAACCAAAAAAAACGTAAGGGGTAACACTGTCGTTTTTTTTTCGGGTCGAAATTTTAAAATTCGATATCTCAGCTCTGGAAGGGTCTAGAGCCTCCATTTTTGCACTCAGGTCAAAGTCTCACAGCCCTCTATCAGAATCCAGAGTTTTTAGAAGATTGGAGAAACTTAATTTTTTGCCCGAAAATGAAAAAAAACGTAAGGGGTAACACTGTCGTTTTTTTTTCGGGTCGAAATTTTGAGTTTCGATATCTCAGCTCTGGAAGGGTCTAGAGCCTCCATTTTTGCACTCAGGTCAAAGTCTCACAGCCCTCTATCATAATCCAGAGTTTTGAGAAGATTGGAGAAACTTAATTTTTCGCCCAAAAATGAAAAAAACGTAAGGGGTAACACTGTCGTTTTTTTTTCGGGTCGAAATTTTAAAATTCGATATCTCAGCTCTGGAAGGGTCTAGAGCCTCCATTTTTGCACTCAGGTCAAAGTCTCACAGCCCTCTATCAGAATCCAGAGTTTTTAGAAGATTGGAGAAACTTAATTTTTTGCCCGAAAATGCAAAAAAACGTAAGGGGTAACACTGTCGTTTTTTTTTCGGGTCGAAATTTTGAGTTTCGATATCTCAGCTCTGGAAGGGTCTAGAGCCTCCATTTTTGCACTCAGGTCAAAGTCTCACAGCCCTCTATCATAATCCAGAGTTTTGAGAAGATTGGAGAAACTTAATTTTTCGCCCAAAAATGAAAAAAACGTAAAGGGTAACACTGTCGTTTTTTTTTCGGGTCGAAATTTTGAGTTTCGATATCTCAGCTCTGGAAGGGTCTAGAGCCTCCATTTTTGCACTCAGGTCAAAGTCTCACAGCCCTCTATCATAATCCAGAGTTTTGAGAAGATTGGAGAAACTTAATTTTTTGCCCAAAAATGAAAAAAACGTAAGGGGTAACACTGTCGTTTTTTTTTCGGGTCGAAATTTTGAGTTTCGATATCTCAGCTCTGGAAGGGTCTAGAGCCTCCATTTTTGCACTCAGGTCAAAGTCTCACAGCCCTCTATCATAATCCAGAGTTTTGAGAAGATTGGAGAAACTTAATTTTTCGCCCAAAAATGAAAAAAACGTAAGGGGTAACACTGTCGTTTTTTTTTCGGGTCGAAATTTTAAAATTCGATATCTCAGCTCTGGAAGGGTCTAGAGCCTCCATTTTTGCACTCAGGTCAAAGTCTCACAGCCCTCTATCAGAATCCAGAGTTTTGAGAAGATTGGAGAAACTTAATTTTTTGCCCGAAAATGAAAAAAAACGTAAGGGGTAACACTGTCGTTTTTTTTTTCGGGTCGAAATTTTGAGTTTCGATATCTCAGCTCTGGAAGGGTCTAGAGCCTCCATTTTTGCACTCAGGTCAAAGTCTCACCGCCCTCTATCATAATCCAGAGTTTTGAGAAGATTGGAGAAACTTAATTTTTTGCCCAAAAATGAAAAAACCGTAAGGGGTAACACTGTCGTTTTTTTTTCGGGTCAAAATTTTGAGTTTCGATATCTCAGCTCTGGAAGGGTCTAGAGCCTCCATTTTTGCACTCAGGTCAAAGTCTCACAGCCCTCTATCATAATCCAGAGTTTTGAGAAGATTGGAGAAACTTAATTTTTCGCCCAAAAATGAAAAAAACGTAAGGGGTAACACTGTCGTTTTTTTTTCGGGTCGAAATTTTAAAATTCGATATCTCAGCTCTGGAAGGGTCTAGAGCCTCCATTTTTGCACTCAGGTCAAAGTCTCACAGCCCTCTATCATAATCCAGAGTTTTGAGAAGATTGGAGAAACTTAATTTTTTGCCCAAAAATGAAAAAAAACGTAAGGGGTAACACTGTCGTTTTTTTTTCGGGTCGAAATTTTGAAATTCGATATCTCAGCTCTGGAAGGGTCTAGAGCCTCCATTTTTGCACTCAGGTCAAAGTCTCACAGCCCTCTATCATAATCCAGAGTTTTGAGAAGATTGGAGAAACTTAATTTTTCGCCCAAAAATGAAAAAAACGTAAGGGGTAACACTGTCGTTTTTTTTTCGGGTCGAAATTTTGAGTTTCGATATCTCAGCTCTGGAAGGGTCTAGAGCCTCCATTTTTGCACTCAGGTCAAAGTCTCACAGCCCTCTATCATAATCCAGAGTTTTGAGAAGATTGGAGAAACTTAATTTTTCGCCCAAAAATGAAAAAAACGTAAAGGGTAACACTGTCGTTTTTTTTTCGGGTCGAAATTTTGAGTTTCGATATCTCAGCTCTGGAAGGGTCTAGAGCCTCCATTTTTGCACTCAGGTCAAAGTCTCACAGCCCTCTATCATAATCCAGAGTTTTGAGAAGATTGGAGAAACTTAATTTTTTGCCCAAAAATGAAAAAAACGTAAGGGGTAACACTGTCGTTTTTTTTTCGGGTCGAAATTTTGAGTTTCGATATCTCAGCTCTGGAAGGGTCTAGAGCCTCCATTTTTGCACTCAGGTCAAAGTCTCACAGCCCTCTATCATAATCCAGAGTTTTGAGAAGATTGGAGAAACTTAATTTTTCGCCCAAAAATGAAAAAAACGTAAGGGGTAACACTGTCGTTTTTTTTTCGGGTCGAAATTTTAAAATTCGATATCTCAGCTCTGGAAGGGTCTAGAGCCTCCATTTTTGCACTCAGGTCAAAGTCTCACAGCCCTCTATCAGAATCCAGAGTTTTGAGAAGATTGGAGAAACTTAATTTTTCGCCCAAAAATGAAAAAAACGTAAAGGGTAACACTGTCGTTTTTTTTTCGGGTCGAAATTTTGAGTTTCGATATCTCAGCTCTGGAAGGGTCTAGAGCCTCCATTTTTGCACTCAGGTCAAAGTCTCACAGCCCTCTATCATAATCCAGAGTTTTGAGAAGATTGGAGAAACTTAATTTTTTGCCCAAAAATGAAAAAAACGTAAGGGGTAACACTGTCGTTTTTTTTTCGGGTCGAAATTTTGAGTTTCGATATCTCAGCTCTGGAAGGGTCTAGAGCCTCCATTTTTGCACTCAGGTCAAAGTCTCACAGCCCTCTATCATAATCCAGAGTTTTGAGAAGATTGGAGAAACTTAATTTTTCGCCCAAAAATGAAAAAAACGTAAGGGGTAACACTGTCGTTTTTTTTTCGGGTCGAAATTTTAAAATTCGATATCTCAGCTCTGGAAGGGTCTAGAGCCTCCATTTTTGCACTCAGGTCAAAGTCTCACAGCCCTCTATCAGAATCCAGAGTTTTGAGAAGATTGGAGAAACTTAATTTTTTGCCCGAAAATGAAAAAAAACGTAAGGGGTAACACTGTCGTTTTTTTTTTCGGGTCGAAATTTTGAGTTTCGATATCTCAGCTCTGGAAGGGTCTAGAGCCTCCATTTTTGCACTCAGGTCAAAGTCTCACCGCTTTCTATCATAATCCAGAGTTTTGAGAAGATTGGAGAAACTTAATTTTTTGCCCAAAAATGAAAAAACCGTAAGGGGTAACACTGTCGTTTTTTTTTCGGGTCAAAATTTTGAGTTTCGATATCTCAGCTCTGGAAGGGTCTAGAGCCTCCATTTTTGCACTCAGGTCAAAGTCTCACAGCCCTCTATCATAATCCAGAGTTTTGAGAAGATTGGAGAAACTTAATTTTTCGCCCAAAAATGAAAAAAACGTAAGGGGTAACACTGTCGTTTTTTTTTCGGGTCGAAATTTTGAAATTCGATATCTCAGCTCTGGAAGGGTCTAGAGCCTCCATTTTTGCACTCAGGTCAAAGTCTCACAGCCCTCTATCATAATCCAGAGTTTTGAGAAGATTGGAGAAACTTAATTTTTCGCCCAAAAATGAAAAAAACGTAAGGGGTAACACTGTCGTTTTTTTTTTCGGGTCGAAATTTTGAGTTTCGATATCTCAGCTCTGGAAGGGTCTAGAGCCTCCATTTTTGCACTCAAGTCAAAGTCTCACAGCCCTCTATCATAATCCAGAGTTTTGAGAAGATTGGAGAAACTTAATTTTTTGCCCAAAAATGAAAAAAAACGTAAGGGGTATCTCAGCTCTGGAAGGGTCTAGAGCCTCCATTTTTGCACTCAGGTCAAAGTCTCACAGCCCTCTATCATAATCCAGAGTTTTGAGAAGATTGGAGAAACTTAATTTTTCGCCCAAAAATGAAAAAAACGTAAGGGGTAACACTGTCGTTTTTTTTTTTCGGGTCGAAATTTTGAGTTTCGATATCTCAGCTCTGGAAGGGTCTAGAGCCTCCTTATTTGCACTCAGGTCTAAGTCTCGTGGCCCTCTATCAGAATCCAGAGTTTTGAGAAGATTGGGGATACTTAATTTTTTGCTCCCCAAAAAAAACGTAAGGGGTAACACTGTCGTTTTTGTTTTTTTTTGGGTCGAAATTTTGAGTTTCGATATCTCAGCTCTGGAAGGGTCTAGAGCCTCCATTTTTGGACTCAGGTCGAAGTCTCGTGGCCCTCTATCAGAATCCAGAGTTTTGAGAAGATTGGGTATACTTAATTTTTCGCCCCAAAAAAAAAACATAAGGGGTAACACTGTCGTTTTTTTTTCGGGTCGAAATTTTGAGTTTCAACATCTCAGCTCTGGAAGGGTCTAGAGCCTCCATTTTTGGACTCAGGTCTAAGTCTCGTGGCCCTCTATCAGAATCCAGAGTGTCGAGAAGATTGGGGATACTTAATTTTTCGCCCAAAAAAAAAAACATAAGGGGTAACACTGTCGTTTTTTTTTCGGGTCGAAATTTTGAGTTTCGATGTCTCAGCTCTGGAAGGGTCTAGAGCCTCCATTTTTGCGCTCAGGTCAAAGTCTCGCGGCCCTCTATCACAATCCAGAGTTTTGAGAAGATTGGAGAAACTTGATTTTTCGCCCGAAAACCAAAAAAAACGTAAGGGGTAAGTGACACTGTCGTTTTTTTTTCGGGTCGAAATTTTGAGTTTCGATGTCTCAGCTCTGGATGGGTCTAGAGCCTCCATTTTTGCACTCAGGTCAAAGTCTCGCGGCCCTCTATCATAATCCAGAGTTTTGAGAAGATTGGAGAAACTTGATTTTTCGCCCGAAAACCAAAAAAAACGTAAGGGGTAACACTGTCGTTTTTTTTTCGGGTCGAAATTTTGAGTTTCGATATCTCAGCTCTGGAAGGGTCTAGAGCCTCCATTTTTGCGCTCAGGTCAAAGTCTCGTGGCCCTCTATCACAATCCAGAGTTTTGAGAAGATTGGAGAAACTTGATTTTTCGCCCGAAAAACAAAAAAAACGTAAGGGGTAACACTGTCGTTTTTTTTTTCGGGTCGAAATTTTGAGTTTCGATGTCTCAGCTCTGGAAGGGTCTAGAGCCTCCATTTTTGCGCTCAGGTCAAAGTCTCGTGGCCCTCTATCACAATCCAGAGTTTTGAGAAGATTGGAGAAACTTGATTTTTCGCCCGAAAACCAAAAAAAACGTAAGGGGTAACACTGTCGTTTTTTTTTCGGGTCGAAATTTTGAGTTTCGATATCTAAGCTCTGGAAGGGTCTAGAGCCTCCATTTTTGCGCTCAGGTCAAAGTCTCGCGGCCATCTATCACAATCCAGAGTTTTGAGAAGATTGGAGAAACTTGATTTTTCGCCCGAAAACCAAAAAAAACGTAAGGGGTAACACTGTCGTTTTTTTTTCGGGTCGAAATTTTGAGTTTCGATATCTCAGCTCTGGAAGGGTCTAGAGCCTCCATTTTTGCGCTCAGGTCAAAGTCTCACGGCCCTCTATCACAATCCAGAGTTTTGAGAAGATTGGAGAAACTTGATTTTTCGCCCGAAAACCAAAAAAAACGTAAGGGGTAACACTGTCGTTTTTTTTTTCGGGTCGAAATTTTGAGTTTCGATATCTCAGCTCTGGAAGGGTCTAGAGCCTCCATTTTTGCGCTCAGGTCAAAGTCTCGCGGCCCTCTATCACAATCCAGAGTTTTGAGAAGATTGGAGAAACTTGATTTTTCGCCCGAAAACCAAAAAAAACGTAAGGGGTAACACTGTCGTTTTTTTTTTCGGGTCGAAATTTTGAGTTTCGATATCTCAGCTCTGGAAGGGTCTAGAGCCTCCATTTTTGCGCTCAGGTCAAAGTCTCGCGGCCCTCTATCACAATCCAGAGTTTTGAGAAGATTGGAGAAACTTGATTTTTCGCCCGAAAACCAAAAAAAACGTAAGGGGTAACACTGTCGTTTTTTTTTTCGGGTCGAAATTTTGAGTTTCGATATCTCAGCTCTGGAAGGGTCTAGAGCCTCCATTTTTGCGCTCAGGTCAAAGTCTCGCGGCCCTCTATCACAATCCAGAGTTTTGAGAAGATTGGAGAAACTTGATTTTTCGCCCGAAAACCAAAAAAACCGTAAGGGGTAACACTGTCGTTTTTTTTTCGGGTCGAAATTTTGAGTTTCGATATCTCAGCTCTGGAAGGATCTAGAGCCTCCATTTTTGCGCTCAGGACAAAGTCTCGCGGCCCTCTATCATAATCCAGAGTTTTGAGAAGATTGGAGAAATTTGATTTTTCGCCCGAAAACCAAAAAAAACGTAAGGGGTGTAACACTGTCGTTTTTTTTTCGGGTCGAAATTTTGAGTTTCGATATCTCAGCTCTGGAAGGGTCTAGAGCCTCCATTTTTGCGCTCAGGTCAAAGTCTCGCGGCCCTCTATCATAATCCAGAGTTTTGAGAAGATTGGAGACACTTGATTTTTCGCCCGAAAACCAAAAAAAACGTAAGGGGTAACACTGTCGTTTTTTTTTCGGGTCGAAATTTTGAGTTTCGATATCTCAGCTCTGGAAGGGTCTAGAGCCTCCATTTTTGCGCTCAGGTCAAAGTCTCGCGGCCCTCTATCATAATCCAGAGTTTTGAGAAGATTGGAGAAACTTGATTTTTCGCCCGAAAACCAAAAAAAACGTAAGGGGTAACACTGTCGTTTTTTTTTCGGGTCGAAATTTTGAGTTTCGATATCTCAGCTCTGGAAGGGTCTAGAGCCACCATTTTTGCGCTCAGGTCAAAGTCTCGCGGCCCTCTATCATAATCCAGAGTTTTGAGAAGATTGGAGAAACTTGATTTTTCGCCCGAAAACCAAAAAAAACGTAAAGGGTAACACTGTCGTTTTTTTTTCGGGTCGAAATTTTGAGTTTCGATATCTCAGCTCTGGAAGGGTCTAGAGCCTCCATTTTATCGCTCAGGTCAAAGTCTCGCGGCCCTCTATCATAATCCAGAGTTTTGAGAAGATTGGAGACACTTGATTTTTCGCCCGAAAACCAAAAAAAACATAAGGGGTAACACTGTCGTTTTTTTTTCGGGTCGAAATTTTGAGTTTCGATATCTCAGCTCTGGAAGGGTCTAGAGCCTCCATTTTTGCGCTCAGGTCAAAGTCTCGCGGCCCTCTATCATAATCCAGAGTTTTGAGAAGATTGGAGAAACTTGATTTTTCGCCCGAAAACCAAAAAAAACGTAAGGGGTAACACTGTCGTTTTTTTTTCGGGTCGAAATTTTGAGTTTCGATATCTCAGCTCTGGAAGGGTCTAGAGCCTCCATTTTTGCGCTCAGGTCAAAGTCTCGCGGCCCTCTATCATAATCCAGAGTTTTGAGAAGATTGGAGAAACTTGATTTTTCGCCCGAAAACCAAAAAAAACGTAAGGGGTAACACTGTCGTTTTTTTTTCGGGTCGAAATTTTGAGTTTCGATATCTCAGCTCTGGAAGGGTCTAGAGCCTCCATTTTTGCGCTCAGGACAAAGTCTCGCGGCCCTTTATCATAATCCAGAGTTTTGAGAAGATTGGAGAAACTTGATTTTTCGCCCGAAAACCAAAAAAAAACGTAAGGGGTAACACTGTCGTTTTTTTTTCGGGTCGAAATTTTGAGTTTCGATATCTCAGCTCTGGAAGGATCTAGAGCCTCCATTTTTGCGCTCAGGTCAAAGTCTCGCGGCCCTCTATCATAATCCAGAGTTTTGAGAAGATTGGAGAAACTTGATTTTTCGCCCGAAAACCAAAAAAAACGTAAGGGGTAACACTGTCGTTTTTTTTTCGGGTCGAAATTTTAAAATTCGATATCTCAGCTCTGGAAGGGTCTAGAGCCTCCATTTTTGCACTCAGGTCAAAGTCTCACAGCCCTCTATCAGAATCCAGAGTTTTTAGAAGATTGGAGAAACTTAATTTTTTGCCCGAAAATGAAAAAAAAACGTAAGGGGTAACACTGTCGTTTTTTTTTCGGGTCGAAATTTTGAGTTTCGATATCTCAGCTCTGGAAGGGTCTAGAGCCTCCATTTTTGCACTCAGGTCAAAGTCTCACAGCCCTCTATCATAATCCAGAGTTTTGAGAAGATTGGAGAAACTTAATTTTTCGCCCAAAAATGAAAAAAACGTAAGGGGTAACACTGTCGTTTTTTTTTCGGGTCGAAATTTTAAAATTCGATATCTCAGCTCTGGAAGGGTCTAGAGCCTCCATTTTTGCACTCAGGTCAAAGTCTCACAGCCCTCTATCAGAATCCAGAGTTTTTAGAAGATTGGAGAAACTTAATTTTTTGCCCGAAAATGCAAAAAAACGTAAGGGGTAACACTGTCGTTTTTTTTTCGGGTCGAAATTTTGAGTTTCGATATCTCAGCTCTGGAAGGGTCTAGAGCCTCCATTTTTGCACTCAGGTCAAAGTCTCACAGCCCTCTATCATAATCCAGAGTTTTGAGAAGATTGGAGAAACTTAATTTTTCGCCCAAAAATGAAAAAAACGTAAAGGGTAACACTGTCGTTTTTTTTTCGGGTCGAAATTTTGAGTTTCGATATCTCAGCTCTGGAAGGGTCTAGAGCCTCCATTTTTGCACTCAGGTCAAAGTCTCACAGCCCTCTATCATAATCCAGAGTTTTGAGAAGATTGGAGAAACTTAATTTTTTGCCCAAAAATGAAAAAAACGTAAGGGGTAACACTGTCGTTTTTTTTTTCGGGTCGAAATTTTGAGTTTCGATATCTCAGCTCTGGAAGGGTCTAGAGCCTCCATTTTTGCACTCAGGTCAAAGTCTCGCGGCCCTCTATCATAATCCAGAGTTTTGAGAAGATTGGAGAAACTTGATTTTTCGCCCGAAAACCAAAAAAAACGTAAGGGGTAACACTGTCGTTTTTTTTTTCGGGTCGAAATTTTGAGTTTCGATATCTCAGCTCTGGAAGGGTCTAGAGCCTCCATTTTTGCACTCAGGTCAAAGTCTCGCGGCCCTCTATCATAATCCAGAGTTTTGAGAAGATTGGAGAAACTTGATTTTTCGCCCGAAAACCAAAAAAAACGTAAGGGGTAACACTGTCGTTTTTTTTTCGGGTCGAAATTTTGAGTTTCGATATCTCAGCTCTGGAAGGATCTAGAGCCTCCATTTTTGCGCTCAGGTCAAAGTCTCGCGGCCCTCTATCATAATCCAGAGTTTTGAGAAGATTGGAGAAACTTGATTTTTCGCCCGAAAACCAAAAAAAAACGTAAGGGGTAACACTGTCGTTTTTTTTTCGGGTCGAAATTTTGAGTTTCGATATCTCAGCTCTGGAAGGGTCTAGAGCCTCCATTTTTGCGCTCAGGTCAAAGTCTCGCGGCCCTCTATCATAATCCAGAGTTTTGAGAAGATTGGAGAAACTTGATTTTTCGCCCGAAAACCAAAAAAAACGTAAGGGGTAACACTGTCGTTTTTTTTTCGGGTCGAAATTTTGAGTTTCGATATCTCAGCTCTGGAAGGGTCTAGAGCCTCCATTTTTGCACTCAGGTCAAAGTCTCACAGCCCTCTATCATAATCCAGAGTTTTGAGAAGATTGGAGAAACTTAATTTTTTGCCCAAAAATGAAAAAAACGTAAGGGGTAACACTGTCGTTTTTTTTTTCGGGTCGAAATTTTGAGTTTCGATATCTCAGCTCTGGAAGGGTCTAGAGCCTCCATTTTTGCACTCAGGTCAAAGTCTCACAGCCCTCTATCATAATCCAGAGTTTTGAGAAGATTGGAGAAACTTAATTTTTCGCCCAAAAATGAAAAAAACGTAAGGGGTAACACTGTCGTTTTTTTTTCGGGTCGAAATTTTGAGTTTCGATATCTCAGCTCTGGAAGGGTCTAGAGCCTCCATTTTTGCACTCAGGTCAAAGTCTCACAGCCCTCTATCATAATCCAGAGTTTTGAGAAGATTGGAGAAACTTAATTTTTCGCCCAAAAATGAAAAAAACGTAAGGGGTAACACTGTCGTTTTTTTTTCGGGTCGAAATTTTAAAATTCGATATCTCAGCTCTGGAAGGGTCTAGAGCCTCCATTTTTGCACTCAGGTCAAAGTCTCACAGCCCTCTATCAGAATCCAGAGTTTTTAGAAGATTGGAGAAACTTAATTTTTCGCCCAAAAATGAAAAAAAACGTAAGGGGTAACACTGTCGTTTTTTTTTCGGGTCGAAATTTTGAGTTTCGATATCTCAGCTCTGGAAGGGTCTAGAGCCTCCATTTTTGCACTCAGGTCAAAGTCTCACAGCCCTCTATCATAATCCAGAGTTTTGAGAAGATTGGAGAAACTTAATTTTTCGCCCAAAAATGAAAAAAACGTAAGGGGTAACACTGTCGTTTTTTTTTCGGGTCGAAATTTTAAAATTCGATATCTCAGCTCTGGAAGGGTCTAGAGCCTCCATTTTTGCACTCAGGTCAAAGTCTCACAGCCCTCTATCAGAATCCAGAGTTTTTAGAAGATTGGAGAAACTTAATTTTTCGCCCGAAAATGAAAAAAAACGTAAGGGGTAACACTGTCGTTTTTTTTTCGGGTCGAAATTTTGAGTTTCGATATCTCAGCTCTGGAAGGGTCTAGAGCCTCCATTTTTGCACTCAGGTCAAAGTCTCACCGCCCTCTATCATAATCCAGAGTTTTGAGAAGATTGGAGAAACTTAATTTTTTGCCCAAAAATGAAAAAACCGTAAGGGGTAACACTGTCGTTTTTTTTTTCGGGTCAAAATTTTGAGTTTCGATATCTCAGCTCTGGAAGGGTCTAGAGCCTCCATTTTTGCACTCAGGTCAAAGTCTCACAGCCCTCTATCATAATCCAGAGTTTTGAGAAGATTGGAGAAACTTAATTTTTCGCCCAAAAATGAAAAAAACGTAAGGGGTAACACTGTCGGTTTTTTTTCGGGTCGAAATTTAAAAATTCGATATCTCAGCTCTGGAAGGGTCTAGAGCCTCCATTTTTGCACTCAGGTCAAAGTCTCACAGCCCTCTATCATAATCCAGAGTTTTGAGAAGATTGGAGAAACTTAATTTTTTGCCCAAAAATGAAAAAAAACGTAAGGGGTAACACTGTCGTTTTTTTTTCGGGTCGAAATTTTGAAATTCGATATCTCAGCTCTGGAAGGGTCTAGAGCCTCCATTTTTGCACTCAGGTCAAAGTCTCACAGCCCTCTATCATAATCCAGAGTTTTGAGAAGATTGGAGAAACTTAATTTTTCGCCCAAAAATGAAAAAAACGTAAGGGGTAACACTGTCGTTTTTTTTTCGGGTCGAAATTTTGAGTTTCGATATCTCAGCTCTGGAAGGGTCTAGAGCCTCCATTTTTGCACTCAAGTCAAAGTCTCACAGCCCTCTATCATAATCCAGAGTTTTGAGAAGATTGGAGAAACTTAATTTTTTTGCCCAAAAATGAAAAAAACGTAAGGGGTAACACTGTCGTTTTTTTTTTCGGGTCAAAATTTTGAGTTTCGATATCTCAGCTCTGGAAGGGTCTAGAGTCTCCATTTTTGCACTCAGGTCAAAGTCTCACAGCCCTCTATCATAATCCAGAGTTTTGAGAAGATTGGAGAAACTTAATTTTTTGCCCAAAAATGAAAAAAACGTAAGGGGTAACACTGTCGGTTTTTTTTTCGGGTCGAAATTTTGAGTTTCGATATCTCAGCTCTGGAAGGGTCTAGAGCCTCCATTTTTGCACTCAGGTCAAAGTCTCACAGCCCTCTATCATAATCCAGAGTTTTGAGAAGATTGGAGAAACTTAATTTTTTGCCCAAAAATGAAAAAAACGTAAGGGGTAACACTGTCGTTTTTTTTTTCGGGTCGAAATTTTGAGTTTCGATATCTCAGCTCTGGAAGGGTCTAGAGCCTCCATTTTTGCACTCAGGTCAAAGTCTCGCGGCCCTCTATCATAATCCAGAGTTTTGAGAAGATTGGAGAAACTTGATTTTTCGCCCGAAAACCAAAAAAAACGTAAGGGGTAACACTGTCGTTTTTTTTTTCGGGTCGAAATTTTGAGTTTCGATATCTCAGCTCTGGAAGGGTCTAGAGCCTCCATTTTTGCACTCAGGTCAAAGTCTCGCGGCCCTCTATCATAATCCAGAGTTTTGAGAAGATTGGAGAAACTTGATTTTTCGCCCGAAAACCAAAAAAAACGTAAGGGGTAACACTGTCGTTTTTTTTTCGGGTCGAAATTTTGAGTTTCGATATCTCAGCTCTGGAAGGATCTAGAGCCTCCATTTTTGCGCTCAGGTCAAAGTCTCGCGGCCCTCTATCATAATCCAGAGTTTTGAGAAGATTGGAGAAACTTGATTTTTCGCCCGAAAACCAAAAAAAAACGTAAGGGGTAACACTGTCGTTTTTTTTTCGGGTCGAAATTTTGAGTTTCGATATCTCAGCTCTGGAAGGGTCTAGAGCCTCCATTTTTGCGCTCAGGTCAAAGTCTCGCGGCCCTCTATCATAATCCAGAGTTTTGAGAAGATTGGAGAAACTTGATTTTTCGCCCGAAAACCAAAAAAAACGTAAGGGGTAACACTGTCGTTTTTTTTTCGGGTCGAAATTTTGAGTTTCGATATCTCAGCTCTGGAAGGGTCTAGAGCCTCCATTTTTGCACTCAGGTCAAAGTCTCACAGCCCTCTATCATAATCCAGAGTTTTGAGAAGATTGGAGAAACTTAATTTTTTGCCCAAAAATGAAAAAAACGTAAGGGGTAACACTGTCGTTTTTTTTTTCGGGTCGAAATTTTGAGTTTCGATATCTCAGCTCTGGAAGGGTCTAGAGCCTCCATTTTTGCACTCAGGTCAAAGTCTCACAGCCCTCTATCATAATCCAGAGTTTTGAGAAGATTGGAGAAACTTAATTTTTCGCCCAAAAATGAAAAAAACGTAAGGGGTAACACTGTCGTTTTTTTTTCGGGTCGAAATTTTGAGTTTCGATATCTCAGCTCTGGAAGGGTCTAGAGCCTCCATTTTTGCACTCAGGTCAAAGTCTCACAGCCCTCTATCATAATCCAGAGTTTTGAGAAGATTGGAGAAACTTAATTTTTCGCCCAAAAATGAAAAAAACGTAAGGGGTAACACTGTCGTTTTTTTTTCGGGTCGAAATTTTAAAATTCGATATCTCAGCTCTGGAAGGGTCTAGAGCCTCCATTTTTGCACTCAGGTCAAAGTCTCACAGCCCTCTATCAGAATCCAGAGTTTTTAGAAGATTGGAGAAACTTAATTTTTCGCCCGAAAATGAAAAAAAACGTAAGGGGTAACACTGTCGTTTTTTTTTCGGGTCGAAATTTTGAGTTTCGATATCTCAGCTCTGGAAGGGTCTAGAGCCTCCATTTTTGCACTCAGGTCAAAGTCTCACAGCCCTCTATCATAATCCAGAGTTTTGAGAAGATTGGAGAAACTTAATTTTTCGCCCAAAAATGAAAAAAACGTAAAGGGTAACACTGTCGTTTTTTTTTCGGGTCGAAATTTTGAGTTTCGATATCTCAGCTCTGGAAGGGTCTAGAGCCTCCATTTTTGCACTCAGGTCAAAGTCTCACAGCCCTCTATCATAATCCAGAGTTTTGAGAAGATTGGAGAAACTTAATTTTTCGCCCAAAAATGAAAAAAACGTAAGGGGTAACACTGTCGTTTTTTTTTCGGGTCGAAATTTTGAGTTTCGATATCTCAGCTCTGGAAGGGTCTAGAGCCTCCATTTTTGCACTCAGGTCAAAGTCTCACAGCCCTCTATCATAATCCAGAGTTTTGAGAAGATTGGAGAAACTTAATTTTTCGCCCAAAAATGAAAAAAACGTAAGGGGTAACACTGTCGTTTTTTTTTCGGGTCGAAATTTTAAAATTCGATATCTCAGCTCTGGAAGGGTCTAGAGCCTCCATTTTTGCACTCAGGTCAAAGTCTCACAGCCCTCTATCAGAATCCAGAGTTTTGAGAGGATTGGAGAAACTTAATTTTTTGCCCGAAAATGAAAAAAACGTAAGGGGTAACACTGTCGTTTTTTTTTTCGGGTCGAAATTTTGAGTTTCGATATCTCAGCTCTGGAAGGGTCTAGAGCCTCCATTTTTGCACTCAGGTCAAAGTCTCACCGCCCTCTATCATAATCCAGAGTTTTGAGAAGATTGGAGAAACTTAATTTTTTGCCCAAAAATGAAAAAACCGTAAGGGGTAACACTGTCGTTTTTTTTTCGGGTCGAAATTTTAAAATTCGATATCTCAGCTCTGGAAGGGTCTAGAGCCTCCATTTTTGCACTAAGGTCAAAGTCTCACAGCCCTCTATCATAATCCAGAGTTTTGAGAAGATTGGAGAAACTTAATTTTTTGCCCAAAAATGAAAAAAAACGTAAGGGGTAACACTGTCGTTTTTTTTTCGGGTCGAAATTTTGAAATTCGATATCTCAGCTCTGGAAGGGTCTAGAGCCTCCATTTTTGCACTCAGGTCAAAGTCTCACAGCCCACTATCATAATCCAGAGTTTTGAGAAGATTGGAGAAACTTAATTTTTCGCCCAAAAATGAAAAAAACGTAAGGGGTAACACTGTCGTTTTTTTTTTCGGGTCGAAATTTTGAGTTTCGATATCTCAGCTCTGGAAGGGTCTAGAGCCTCCATTTTTGCACTCAGGTCAAAGTCTCACAGCCCTCTATCATAATCCAGAGTTTTGAGAAGATTGGAGAAACTTAATTTTTTGCCCAAAAATGAAAAAAAAACGTAAGGGGTATCTCAGCTCTGGAAGGGTCTAGAGCCTCCATTTTTGCACTCAGGTCAAAGTCTCACAGCCCTCTATCATAATCCAGAGTTTTGAGAAGATTGGAGAAACTTAATTTTTTTGCCCAAAAATGAAAAAAACGTAAGGGGTAACACTGTCGTTTTTTTTTTCGGGTCAAAATTTTGAGTTTCGATATCTCAGCTCTGGAAGGGTCTAGAGTCTCCATTTTTGCACTCAGGTCAAAGTCTCACAGCCCTCTATCATAATCCAGAGTTTTGAGAAGATTGGAGAAACTTAATTTTTTGCCCAAAAATGAAAAAAACGTAAGGGGTAACACTGTCGTTTTTTTTTTTCGGGTCGAAATTTTGAGTTTCGATATCTCAGCTCTGGAAGGGTCTAGAGCCTCCATTTTTGCACTCAGGTCAAAGTCTCACAGCCCTCTATCATAATCCAGAGTTTTGAGAAGATTGGAGAAACTTAATTTTTCGCCCAAAAATGAAAAAAACGTAAGGGGTAACACTGTCGTTTTTTTTTCGGGTCGAAATTTTGAGTTTCGATATCTCAGCTCTAGAAGGGTCTAGAGCCTCCATTTTTGCGCTCAGGACAAAGTCTCGCGGCCCTTTATCATAATCCAGAGTTTTGAGAAGATTGGAGAAACTTGATTTTTCGCCCGAAAACCAAAAAAAACGTAAGGGGTAACACTGTCGTTTTTTTTCGGGTCGAAATTTTGAGTTTCGATATCTCAGCTCTGGAAGGATCTAGAGCCTCCATTTTTGCGCTCAGGTCAAAGTCTCGCGGCCCTCTATCATAATCCAGAGTTTTGAGAAGATTGGAGAAACTTGATTTTTCGCCCAAAAACCAAAAAAAACGTAAGGGATAACACTGTCGTTTTTTTTTCGGGTCGAAATTTTAAAATTCGATATCTCAGCTCTGGAAGGGTCTAGAGCCTCCATTTTTGCACTCAGGTCAAAGTCTCACAGCCCTCTATCAGAATCCAGAGTTTTTAGAAGATTGGAGAAACTTAATTTTTTGCCCGAAAATGAAAAAAAACGTAAGGGGTAACACTGTCGTTTTTTTTTCGGGTCGAAATTTTGAGTTTCGATATCTCAGCTCTGGAAGGGTCTAGAGCCTCCATTTTTGCACTCAGGTCAAAGTCTCACAGCCCTCTATCATAATCCAGAGTTTTGAGAAGATTGGAGAAACTTAATTTTTCGCCCAAAAATGAAAAAAACGTAAGGGGTAACACTGTCGTTTTTTTTTCGGGTCGAAATTTTAAAATTCGATATCTCAGCTCTGGAAGGGTCTAGAGCCTCCATTTTTGCACTCAGGTCAAAGTCTCACAGCCCTCTATCAGAATCCAGAGTTTTTAGAAGATTGGAGAAACTTAATTTTTCGCCCGAAAATGAAAAAAAACGTAAGGGGTAACACTGTCGTTTTTTTTTCGGGTCGAAATTTTGAGTTTCGATATCTCAGCTCTGGAAGGGTCTAGAGCCTCCATTTTTGCACTCAGGTCAAAGTCTCACAGCCCTCTATCATAATCCAGAGTTTTGAGAAGATTGGAGAAACTTAATTTTTCGCCCAAAAATGAAAAAAACGTAAAGGGTAACACTGTCGTTTTTTTTTCGGGTCGAAATTTTGAGTTTCGATATCTCAGCTCTGGAAGGGTCTAGAGCCTCCATTTTTGCACTCAGGTCAAAGTCTCACAGCCCTCTATCATAATCCAGAGTTTTGAGAAGATTGGAGAAACTTAATTTTTTGCCCAAAAATGAAAAAAACGTAAGAGGTAACACTGTCGTTTTTTTTCGGGTCGAAATTTTGAGTTTCGATATCTCAGCTCTGGAAGGGTCTAGAGCCTCCATTTTTGCACTCAGGTCAAAGTCTCACAGCCCTCTATCATAATCCAGAGTTTTGAGAAGATTGGAGAAACTTAATTTTTCGCCCAAAAATGAAAAAAACGTAAGGGGTAACACTGTCGTTTTTTTTTCGGGTCGAAATTTTAAAATTCGATATCTCAGCTCTGGAAGGGTCTAGAGCCTCCATTTTTGCACTCAGGTCAAAGTCTCACAGCCCTCTATCAGAATCCAGAGTTTTTAGAAGATTGGAGAAACTTAATTTTTCGCCCGAAAATGAAAAAAAACGTAAGGGGTAACACTGTCGTTTTTTTTTCGGGTCGAAATTTTGAGTTTCGATATCTCAGCTCTGGAAGGGTCTAGAGCCTCCATTTTTGCACTCAGGTCAAAGTCTCACAGCCCTCTATCATAATCCAGAGTTTTGAGAAGATTGGAGAAACTTAATTTTTCGCCCAAAAATGAAAAAAACGTAAAGGGTAACACTGTCGTTTTTTTTTCGGGTCGAAATTTTGAGTTTCGATATCTCAGCTCTGGAAGGGTCTAGAGCCTCCATTTTTGCACTCAGGTCAAAGTCTCACAGCCCTCTATCATAATCCAGAGTTTTGAGAAGATTGGAGAAACTTAATTTTTCGCCCAAAAATGAAAAAAACGTAAGGGGTAACACTGTCGTTTTTTTTTCGGGTCGAAATTTTGAGTTTCGATATCTCAGCTCTGGAAGGGTCTAGAGCCTCCATTTTTGCACTCAGGTCAAAGTCTCACAGCCCTCTATCATAATCCAGAGTTTTGAGAAGATTGGAGAAACTTAATTTTTCGCCCAAAAATGAAAAAAACGTAAGGGGTAACACTGTCGTTTTTTTTTCGGGTCGAAATTTTAAAATTCGATATCTCAGCTCTGGAAGGGTCTAGAGCCTCCATTTTTGCACTCAGGTCAAAGTCTCACAGCCCTCTATCAGAATCCAGAGTTTTGAGAGGATTGGAGAAACTTAATTTTTTGCCCGAAAATGAAAAAAACGTAAGGGGTAACACTGTCGTTTTTTTTTTCGGGTCGAAATTTTGAGTTTCGATATCTCAGCTCTGGAAGGGTCTAGAGCCTCCATTTTTGCACTCAGGTCAAAGTCTCACCGCCCTCTATCATAATCCAGAGTTTTGAGAAGATTGGAGAAACTTAATTTTTTGCCCAAAAATGAAAAAACCGTAAGGGGTAACACTGTCGTTTTTTTTTCGGGTCGAAATTTTAAAATTCGATATCTCAGCTCTGGAAGGGTCTAGAGCCTCCATTTTTGCACTAAGGTCAAAGTCTCACAGCCCTCTATCATAATCCAGAGTTTTGAGAAGATTGGAGAAACTTAATTTTTTGCCCAAAAATGAAAAAAAACGTAAGGGGTAACACTGTCGTTTTTTTTTCGGGTCGAAATTTTGAAATTCGATATCTCAGCTCTGGAAGGGTCTAGAGCCTCCATTTTTGCACTCAGGTCAAAGTCTCACAGCCCACTATCATAATCCAGAGTTTTGAGAAGATTGGAGAAACTTAATTTTTCGCCCAAAAATGAAAAAAACGTAAGGGGTAACACTGTCGTTTTTTTTTTCGGGTCGAAATTTTGAGTTTCGATATCTCAGCTCTGGAAGGGTCTAGAGCCTCCATTTTTGCACTCAGGTCAAAGTCTCACAGCCCTCTATCATAATCCAGAGTTTTGAGAAGATTGGAGAAACTTAATTTTTTGCCCAAAAATGAAAAAAAAACGTAAGGGGTATCTCAGCTCTGGAAGGGTCTAGAGCCTCCATTTTTGCACTCAGGTCAAAGTCTCACAGCCCTCTATCATAATCCAGAGTTTTGAGAAGATTGGAGAAACTTAATTTTTTTGCCCAAAAATGAAAAAAACGTAAGGGGTAACACTGTCGTTTTTTTTTTCGGGTCAAAATTTTGAGTTTCGATATCTCAGCTCTGGAAGGGTCTAGAGTCTCCATTTTTGCACTCAGGTCAAAGTCTCACAGCCCTCTATCATAATCCAGAGTTTTGAGAAGATTGGAGAAACTTAATTTTTTGCCCAAAAATGAAAAAAACGTAAGGGGTAACACTGTCGTTTTTTTTTTTCGGGTCGAAATTTTGAGTTTCGATATCTCAGCTCTGGAAGGGTCTAGAGCCTCCATTTTTGCACTCAGGTCAAAGTCTCACAGCCCTCTATCATAATCCAGAGTTTTGAGAAGATTGGAGAAACTTAATTTTTCGCCCAAAAATGAAAAAAACGTAAGGGGTAACACTGTCGTTTTTTTTTCGGGTCGAAATTTTGAGTTTCGATATCTCAGCTCTAGAAGGGTCTAGAGCCTCCATTTTTGCGCTCAGGACAAAGTCTCGCGGCCCTTTATCATAATCCAGAGTTTTGAGAAGATTGGAGAAACTTGATTTTTCGCCCGAAAACCAAAAAAAACGTAAGGGGTAACACTGTCGTTTTTTTTCGGGTCGAAATTTTGAGTTTCGATATCTCAGCTCTGGAAGGATCTAGAGCCTCCATTTTTGCGCTCAGGTCAAAGTCTCGCGGCCCTCTATCATAATCCAGAGTTTTGAGAAGATTGGAGAAACTTGATTTTTCGCCCAAAAACCAAAAAAAACGTAAGGGATAACACTGTCGTTTTTTTTTCGGGTCGAAATTTTAAAATTCGATATCTCAGCTCTGGAAGGGTCTAGAGCCTCCATTTTTGCACTCAGGTCAAAGTCTCACAGCCCTCTATCAGAATCCAGAGTTTTTAGAAGATTGGAGAAACTTAATTTTTTGCCCGAAAATGAAAAAAAACGTAAGGGGTAACACTGTCGTTTTTTTTTCGGGTCGAAATTTTGAGTTTCGATATCTCAGCTCTGGAAGGGTCTAGAGCCTCCATTTTTGCACTCAGGTCAAAGTCTCACAGCCCTCTATCATAATCCAGAGTTTTGAGAAGATTGGAGAAACTTAATTTTTCGCCCAAAAATGAAAAAAACGTAAGGGGTAACACTGTCGTTTTTTTTTCGGGTCGAAATTTTAAAATTCGATATCTCAGCTCTGGAAGGGTCTAGAGCCTCCATTTTTGCACTCAGGTCAAAGTCTCACAGCCCTCTATCAGAATCCAGAGTTTTTAGAAGATTGGAGAAACTTAATTTTTCGCCCGAAAATGAAAAAAAACGTAAGGGGTAACACTGTCGTTTTTTTTTCGGGTCGAAATTTTGAGTTTCGATATCTCAGCTCTGGAAGGGTCTAGAGCCTCCATTTTTGCACTCAGGTCAAAGTCTCACAGCCCTCTATCATAATCCAGAGTTTTGAGAAGATTGGAGAAACTTAATTTTTCGCCCAAAAATGAAAAAAACGTAAAGGGTAACACTGTCGTTTTTTTTTTCGGGTCGAAATTTTGAGTTTCGATATCTCAGCTCTGGAAGGGTCTAGAGCCTCCATTTTTGCACTCAGGTCAAAGTCTCACAGCCCTCTATCATAATCCAGAGTTTTGAGAAGATTGGAGAAACTTAATTTTTTGCCCAAAAATGAAAAAAACGTAAGAGGTAACACTGTCGTTTTTTTTCGGGTCGAAATTTTGAGTTTCGATATCTCAGCTCTGGAAGGGTCTAGAGCCTCCATTTTTGCACTCAGGTCAAAGTCTCACAGCCCTCTATCATAATCCAGAGTTTTGAGAAGATTGGAGAAACTTAATTTTTCGCCCAAAAATGAAAAAAACGTAAGGGGTAACACTGTCGTTTTTTTTTCGGGTCGAAATTTTAACATTCGATATCTCAGCTCTGGAAGGGTCTAGAGCCTCCATTTTTGCACTCAGGTCAAAGTCTCACAGCCCTCTATCAGAATCCAGAGTTTTGAGAAGATTGGAGAAACTTAATTTTTTGCCCGAAAATGAAAAAAAACGTAAGGGGTAACACTGTCGTTTTTTTTTTTCGGGTCGAAATTTTGAGTTTCGATATCTCAGCTCTGGAAGGGTCTAGAGCCTCCATTTTTGCACTCAGGTCAAAGTCTCACCGCCCTCTATCATAATCCAGAGTTTTGAGAAGATTGGAGAAACTTAATTTTTTGCCCAAAAATGAAAAAACCGTAAGGGGTAACACTGTCGTTTTTTTTTCGGGTCAAAATTTTGAGTTTCGATATCTCAGCTCTGGAAGGGTCTAGAGCCTCCATTTTTGCACTCAGGTCAAAGTCTCACAGCCCTCTATCATAATCCAGAGTTTTGAGAAGATTGGAGAAACTTAATTTTTCGCCCAAAAATGAAAAAAACGTAAGGGGTAACACTGTCGTTTTTTTTTTCGGGTCGAAATTTTAAAATTCGATATCTCAGCTCTGGAAGGGTCTAGAGCCTCCATTTTTGCACTCAGGTCAAAGTCTCACAGCCCTCTATCATAATCCAGAGTTTTGAGAAGATTGGAGAAACTTAATTTTTTGCCCAAAAATGAAAAAAAACGTAAGGGGTAACACTGTCGTTTTTTTTTCGGGTCGAAATTTTGAAATTCGATATCTCAGCTCTGGAAGGGTCTAGAGCCTCCATTTTTGCACTCAGGTCAAAGTCTCACAGCCCTCTATCATAATCCAGAGTTTTGAGAAGATTGGAGAAACTTAATTTTTCGCCCAAAAATGAAAAAAACGTAAGGGGTAACACTGTCGTTTTTTTTTCGGGTCGAAATTTTGAGTTTCGATATCTCAGCTCTGGAAGGGTCTAGAGCCTCCATTTTTGCACTCAAGTCAAAGTCTCACAGCCCTCTATCATAATCCAGAGTTTTGAGAAGATTGGAGAAACTTAATTTTTTGCCCAAAAATGAAAAAAAAAACGTAAGGGGTATCTCAGCTCTGGAAGGGTCTAGAGCCTCCATTTTTGCACTCAGGTCAAAGTCTCACAGCCCTCTATCATAATCCAGAGTTTTGAGAAGATTGGAGAAACTTAATTTTTTGCCCAAAAATGAAAAAAACGTAAGGGGTAACACTGTCGTTTTTTTTTTCGGGTCGAAATTTTGAGTTTCGATATCTCAGCTCTGGAAGGGTCTAGAGCCTCCATTTTTGCACTCAGGTCAAAGTCTCACAGCCCTCTATCATAATCCAGAGTTTTGAGAAGATTGGAGAAACTTAATTTTTCGCCCAAAAATGAAAAAAACGTAAGGGGTAACACTGTCGTTTTTTTTTCGGGTCGAAATTTTGAGTTTCGATATCTCAGCTCTGGAAGGGTCTAGAGCCTCCATTTTTGCACTCAGGTCAAAGTCTCACAGCCCTCTATCATAATCCAGAGTTTTGAGAAGATTGGAGAAACTTAATTTTTCGCCCAAAAATGAAAAAAACGTAAGGGGTAACACTGTCGTTTTTTTTTCGGGTCGAAATTTTAAAATTCGATATCTCAGCTCTGGAAGGGTCTAGAGCCTCCATTTTTGCACTCAGGTCAAAGTCTCACAGCCCTCTATCAGAATCCAGAGTTTTTAGAAGATTGGAGAAACTTAATTTTTCGCCCAAAAATGAAAAAAAACGTAAGGGGTAACACTGTCGTTTTTTTTTCGGGTCGAAATTTTGAGTTTCGATATCTCAGCTCTGGAAGGGTCTAGAGCCTCCATTTTTGCACTCAGGTCAAAGTCTCACAGCCCTCTATCATAATCCAGAGTTTTGAGAAGATTGGAGAAACTTAATTTTTCGCCCAAAAATGAAAAAAACGTAAGGGGTAACACTGTCGTTTTTTTTTCGGGTCGAAATTTTAAAATTCGATATCTCAGCTCTGGAAGGGTCTAGAGCCTCCATTTTTGCACTCAGGTCAAAGTCTCACAGCCCTCTATCAGAATCCAGAGTTTTTAGAAGATTGGAGAAACTTAATTTTTCGCCCGAAAATGAAAAAAAACGTAAGGGGTAACACTGTCGTTTTTTTTTCGGGTCGAAATTTTAAAATTCGATATCTCAGCTCTGGAAGGGTCTAGAGCCTCCATTTTTGCACTCAGGTCAAAGTCTCACAGCCCTCTATCATAATCCAGAGTTTTGAGAAGATTGGAGAAACTTAATTTTTCGCCCAAAAATGAAAAAAACGTGAAGGGTAACACTGTCGTTTTTTTTTCGGGTCGAAATTTTGAGTTTCGATATCTCAGCTCTGGAAGGGTCTAGAGCCTCCATTTTTGCACTCAGGTCAAAGTCTCACAGCCCTCTATCATAATCCAGAGTTTTGAGAAGATTGGAGAAACTTAATTTTTTGCCCAAAAATGAAAAAAACGTAAGGGGTAACACTGTCGTTTTTTTTTCGGGTCGAAATTTTGAGTTTCGATATCTCAGCTCTGGAAGGGTCTAGAGCCTCCATTTTTGCACTCAGGTCAAAGTCTCACAGCCCTCTATCATAATCCAGAGTTTTGAGAAGATTGGAGAAACTTAATTTTTCGCCCAAAAATGAAAAAAACGTAAGGGGTAACACTGTCGTTTTTTTTTCGGGTCGAAATTTTAAAATTCGATATCTCAGCTCTGGAAGGGTCTAGAGCCTCCATTTTTGCACTCAGGTCAAAGTCTCACAGCCCTCTATCAGAATCCAGAGTTTTTAGAAGATTGGAGAAACTTAATTTTTCGCCCGAAAATGAAAAAAAACGTAAGGGGTAACACTGTCGTTTTTTTTTCGGGTCGAAATTTTAAAATTCGATATCTCAGCTCTGGAAGGGTCTAGAGCCTCCATTTTTGCACTCAGGTCAAAGTCTCACAGCCCTCTATCATAATCCAGAGTTTTGAGAAGATTGGAGAAACTTAATTTTTCGCCCAAAAATGAAAAAAACGTGAAGGGTAACACTGTCGTTTTTTTTCGGGTCGAAATTTTGAGTTTCGATATCTCAGCTCTGGAAGGGTCTAGAGCCTCCATTTTTGCACTCAGGTCAAAGTCTCACAGCCCTCTATCATAATCCAGAGTTTTGAGAAGATTGGAGAAACTTAATTTTTTGCCCAAAAATGAAAAAAACGTAAGGGGTAACACTGTCGTTTTTTTTTCGGGTCGAAATTTTGAGTTTCGATATCTCAGCTCTGGAAGGGTCTAGAGCCTCCATTTTTGCACTCAGGTCAAAGTCTCACAGCCCTCTATCATAATCCAGAGTTTTGAGAAGATTGGAGAAACTTAATTTTTCGCCCAAAAATGAAAAAAACGTAAGGGGTAACACTGTCGTTTTTTTTTCGGGTCGAAATTTTAAAATTCGATATCTCAGCTCTGGAAGGGTCTAGAGCCTCCATTTTTGCACTCAGGTCAAAGTCTCACAGCCCTCTATCAGAATCCAGAGTTTTGAGAAGATTGGAGAAACTTAATTTTTTGCCCGAAAATGAAAAAAAACGTAAGGGGTAACACTGTCGTTTTTTTTTTCGGGTCGAAATTTTGAAATTCGATATCTCAGCTCTGGAAGGGTCTAGAGCCTCCATTTTTGCACTCAGGTCAAAGTCTCACAGCCCTCTATCATAATCCAGAGTTTTGAGAAGATTGGAGAAACTTAATTTTTCGCCCAAAAATGAAAAAAACGTAAGGGGTAACACTGTCGTTTTTTTTTTCGGGTCGAAATTTTGAGTTTCGATATCTCAGCTCTGGAAGGGTCTAGAGCCTCCATTTTTGCACTCAAGTCAAAGTCTCACAGCCCTCTATCATAATCCAGAGTTTTGAGAAGATTGGAGAAACTTAATTTTTTGCCCAAAAATGAAAAAAAAAACGTAAGGGGTATCTCAGCTCTGGAAGGGTCTAGAGCCTCCATTTTTGCACTCAGGTCAAAGTCTCACAGCCCTCTATCATAATCCAGAGTTTTGAGAAGATTGGAGAAACTTAATTTTTCGCCCAAAAATGAAAAAAACGTAAGGGGTAACACTGTCGTTTTTTTTTTCGGGTCGAAATTTTGAGTTTCGATATCTCAGCTCTGGAAGGGTCTAGAGCCTCCATTTTTGCACTCAGGTCAAAGTCTCACAGCCCTCTATCAGAATCCAGAGTTTTTAGAAGATTGGAGAAACTTAATTTTTTGCCCGAAAATGAAAAAAAACGTAAGGGGTAACACTGTCGTTTTTTTTTCGGGTCGAAATTTTGAGTTTCGATATCTCAGCTCTGGAAGGGTCTAGAGCCTCCATTTTTGCGCTCAGGACAAAGTCTCGCGGCCCTTTATCATAATCCAGAGTTTTGAGAAGATTGGAGAAACTTGATTTTTCGCCCGAAAACCAAAAAAAACGTAAGGGGTAACACTGTCGTTTTTTTTTCGGGTCGAAATTTTGAGTTTCGATATCTCAGCTCTGGAAGGATCTAGAGCCTCCATTTTTGCGCTCAGGTCAAAGTCTCGCGGCCCTCTATCATAATCCAGAGTTTTGAGAAGATTGGAGAAACTTGATTTTTCGCCCAAAAACCAAAAAAAACGTAAGGGGTAACACTGTCGTTTTTTTTTCGGGTCGAAATTTTAAAATTCGATATCTCAGCTCTGGAAGGGTCTAGAGCCTCCATTTTTGCACTCAGGTCAAAGTCTCACAGCCCTCTATCAGAATCCAGAGTTTTGAGAAGATTGGAGAAACTTAATTTTTTGCCCGAAAATGAAAAAAAACGTAAGGGGTAACACTGTCGTTTTTTTTTTCAGGTCGAAATTTTGAGTTTCGATATCTCAGCTCTGGAAGGGTCTAGAGCCTCCATTTTTGCACTCAGGTCAAAGTCTCACAGCCCTCTATCATAATCCAGAGTTTTGAGAAGATTGGAGAAACTTAATTTTTCGCCCAAAAATGAAAAAAACGTAAGGGGTAACACTGTCGTTTTTTTTTTCGGGTCAAAATTTTGAGTTTCGATATCTCAGCTCTGGAAGGGTCTAGAGCCTCCATTTTTGCACTCAGGTCAAAGTCTCACAGCCCTCTATCATAATCCAGAGTTTTGAGAAGATTGGAGAAACTTAATTTTTTGCCCAAAAATGAAAAAAACGTAAGGGGTAACACTGTCGTTTTTTTTTCGGGTCGAAATTTTGAGTGTCGATATCTCAGCTCTGGAAGGGTCTAGAGCCTCCATTTTTGCACTCAGGTCAAAGTCTCACAGCCCCCTATCATAATCCAGAGTTTTGAGAAGATTGGAGAAACTTAATTTTTCGCCCAAAAATGAAAAAAACGTAAGGGGTAACACTGTCGTTTTTTTTTCGGGTCGAAATTTTAAAATTCGATATCTCAGCTCTGGAAGGGTCTAGAGCCTCCATTTTTGCACTCAGGTCAAAGTCTCACAGCCCTCTATCAGAATCCAGAGTTTTGAGAAGATTGGAGAAACTTAATTTTTTGCCCGAAAATGAAAAAAAACGTAAGGGGTAACACTGTCGTTTTTTTTTTCGGGTCGAAATTTTGAGTTTCGATATCTCAGCTCTGGAAGGGTCTAGAGCCTCCATTTTTGCACTCAGGTCAAAGTCTCACCGCCCTCTATCATAATCCAGAGTTTTGAGAAGATTGGAGAAACTTAATTTTTTGCCCAAAAATGAAAAAACCGTAAGGGGTAACACTGTCGTTTTTTTTCGGGTCAAAATTTTGAGTTTCGATATCTCAGCTCTGGAAGGGTCTAGAGCCTCCATTTTTGCACTCAGGTCAAAGTCTCACAGCCCTCTATCATAATCCAGAGTTTTGAGAAGATTGGAGAAACTTAATTTTTCGCCCAAAAATGAAAAAAACGTAAGGGGTAACACTGTCGTTTTTTTTTCGGGTCGAAATTTTAAAATTCGATATCTCAGCTCTGGAAGGGTCTAGAGCCTCCATTTTTGCACTCAGGTCAAAGTCTCACAGCCCTCTATCATAATCCAGAGTTTTGAGAAGATTGGAGAAACTTAATTTTTTGCCCAAAAATGAAAAAAAACGTAAGGGGTAACACTGTCGTTTTTTTTTCGGGTCGAAATTTTGAAATTCGATATCTCAGCTCTGGAAGGGTCTAGAGCCTCCATTTTTGCACTCAGGTCAAAGTCTCACAGCCCTCTATCATAATCCAGAGTTTTGAGAAGATTGGAGAAACTTAATTTTTCGCCCTAAAATGAAAAAAACATAAGGGGTAACACTGTCGGTTTTTTTTTCGGGTCGAAATTTTGAGTTTCGATATCTCAGCTCTGGAAGGGTCTAGAGCCTCCATTTTTGCACTCAGGTCAAAGTCTCATAGCTCTCTATCATAATCCAGAGTTTTGAGAAGATTGGAGAAACTTAATTTTTTGCCCAAAAATGAAAAAAAAACGTAAGGGGTATCTCAGCTCTGGAAGGGTCTAGAGCCTCCATTTTTGCACTCAGGTCAAAGTCTCACAGCCCTCTATCATAATCCAGAGTTTTGAGAAGATTGGAGAAACTTAATATTTTTGCCCAAAAATGAAAAAAACGTAAGGGGTAACACTGTCGTTTTTTTTTCGGGTCAAAATTTTGAGTTTCGATATCTCAGCTCTGGAAGGGTCTAGAGTCTCCATTTTTGCACTCAGGTCAAAGTCTCACAGCCCTCTATCATAATCCAGAGTTTTGAGAAGATTGGAGAAACTTAATTTTTTGCCCAAAAATGAAAAAAACGTAAGGGGTAACACTGTCGTTTTTTTTTTCGGGTCGAAATTTTGAGTTTCGATATCTCAGCTCTGGAAGGGTCTAGAGCCTCCATTTTTGCACTCAGGTCAAAGTCTCACAGCCCTCTATCATAATCCAGAGTTTTGAGAAGATTGGAGAAACTTAATTTTTTGCCCAAAAATGAAAAAAACGTAAGGGGTAACACTGTCGTTTTTTTTTTCGGGTCGAAATTTTGAGTTTCGATATCTCAGCTCTGGAAGGGTCTAGAGCCTCCATTTTTGCGCTCAGGTCAAAGTCTCGCGGCCCTCTATCATAATCCAGAGTTTTAAAAAGATTGGAGAAACTTGATTTTTCGCCCGAAAACCAAAAAAAACGTAAGGGGTAACACTGTCGTTTTTTTTTTTTCGGGTCGAAATTTTGAGTTTCGATATCTCAGCTCTGGATGGATCTAGAGCCTCCATTTTTGCGCTCAGGTCAAAGTCTCGCGGCCCTCTATCACAATCCAGAGTTTTGAGAAGATTGGAGAAACTTGATTTTTCGCCCGAAAACCAAAAAAAACGTAAGGGGTAACACTGTCGTTTTTTTTTTCGGGTCGAAATTTTGAGTTTCGATATCTCAGCTCTGGAAGGGTCTAGAGCCTCCATTTTTGCGCTCAGGTCAAAGTCTCGCGGCCCTCTATCACAATCCAGAGTTTTGAGAAGATTGGAGAAACTTGATTTTTCGCCCGAAAACCAAAAAAAACGTAAGGGGTAACACTGTCGCTTTTTTTTCGGGTCGAAATTTTGAGTTTCGATATCTCAGCTCTGGAAGGGTCTAGAGCCTCCATTTTTGCACTCAGGTCAAAGTCTCACAGCCCTCTATCATAATCCAGAGTTTTGAGAAGATTGGAGAAACTTAATTTTTTGCCCAAAAATGAAAAAAACGTAAGGGGTAACACTGTCGTTTTTTTTTCGGGTCGAAATTTTGAGTTTCGATATCTCAGCTCTGGAAGGGTCTAGAGCCTCCATTTTTGCACTCAGGTCAAAGTCTCACAGCCCTCTATCATAATCCAGAGTTTTGAGAAGATTGGAGAAACTTAATTTTTCGCCCAAAAATGAAAAAAACGTAAGGGGTAACACTGTCGTTTTTTTTTCGGGTCGAAATTTTAAAATTCGATATCTCAGCTCTGGAAGGGTCTAGAGCCTCCATTTTTGCACTCAGGTCAAAGTCTCACAGCCCTCTATCAGAATCCAGAGTTTTGAGAAGATTGGAGAAACTTAATTTTTTGCCCGAAAATGAAAAAAAACGTAAGGGGTAACACTGTCGTTTTTTTTTTCGGGTCGAAATTTTGAGTTTCGATATCTCAGCTCTGGAAGGGTCTAGAGCCTCCATTTTTGCACTCAGGTCAAAGTCTCACCGCCCTCTATCATAATCCAGAGTTTTGAGAAGATTGGAGAAACTTAATTTTTTGCCCAAAAATGAAAAAACCGTAAGGGGTAACACTGTCGTTTTTTTTTCGGGTCAAAATTTTGAGTTTCGATATCTCAGCTCTGGAAGGGTCTAGAGCCTCCATTTTTGCACTCAGGTCAAAGTCTCACAGCCCTCTATCATAATCCAGAGTTTTGAGAAGATTGGAGAAACTTAATTTTTCGCCCAAAAATGAAAAAAACGTAAGGGGTAACACTGTCGTTTTTTTTTCGGGTCGAAATTTTGAAATTCGATATCTCAGCTCTGGAAGGGTCTAGAGCCTCCATTTTTGCACTCAGGTCAAAGTCTCACAGCCCTCTATCATAATCCAGAGTTTTGAGAAGATTGGAGAAACTTAATTTTTTGCCCAAAAATGAAAAAAAACGTAAGGGGTAACACTGTCGTTTTTTTTTCGGGTCGAAATTTTGAAATTCGATATCTCAGCTCTGGAAGGGTCTAGAGCCTCCATTTTTGCACTCAGGTCAAAGTCTCACAGCCCTCTATCATAATCCAGAGTTTTGAGAAGATTGGAGAAACTTAATTTTTCGCCCAAAAATGAAAAAAACGTAAGGGGTAACACTGTCGTTTTTTTTTTCGGGTCGAAATTTTGAGTTTCGATATCTCAGCTCTGGAAGGGTCTAGAGCCTCCATTTTTGCACTCAAGTCAAAGTCTCACAGCCCTCTATCATAATCCAGAGTTTTGAGAAGATTGGAGAAACTTAATTTTTTGCCCAAAAATGAAAAAAAACGTAAGGGGTATCTCAGCTCTGGAAGGGTCTAGAGCCTCCATTTTTGCACTCAGGTCAAAGTCTCACAGCCCTCTATCATAATCCAGAGTTTTGAGAAGATTGGAGAAACTTAATTTTTTTGCCCAAAAATGAAAAAAACGTAAGGGGTAACACTGTCGTTTTTTTTTCGGGTCAAAATTTTGAGTTTCGATATCTCAGCTCTGGAAGGGTCTAGAGTCTCCATTTTTGCACTCAGGTCAAAGTCTCACAGCCCTCTATCATAATCCAGAGTTTTGAGAAGATTGGAGAAACTTAATTTTTTGCCCAAAAATGAAAAAAACGTAAGGGGTAACACTGTCGTTTTTTTTTTCGGGTCGAAATTTTGAGTTTCGATATCTCAGCTCTGGAAGGGTCTAGAGCCTCCATTTTTGCACTCAGGTCAAAGTCTCACAGCCCTCTATCATAATCCAGAGTTTTGAGAAGATTGGAGAAACTTAATTTTTTGCCCAAAAATGAAAAAAACGTAAGGGGTAACACTGTCGTTTTTTTTTTCGGGTCGAAATTTTGAGTTTCGATATCTCAGCTCCGGAAGGGTCTAGAGCCTCCATTTTTGCACTCAGGTCAAAGTCTCACAGCCCTCTATCATAATCCAGAGTTTTGAGAAGATTGGAGAAACTTAATTTTTCGCCCAAAAATGAAAAAAACGTAAGGGGTAACACTGTCGTTTTTTTTTCGGGTCGAAATTTTGAGTTTCGATATCTCAGCTCTGGAAGGGTCTAGAGCCTCCATTTTTGCACTCAGGTCAAAGTCTCACAGCCCTCTATCATAATCCAGAGTTTTGAGAAGATTGGAGAAACTTAATTTTTCGCCCAAAAATGAAAAAAACGTAAGGGGTAACACTGTCGTTTTTTTTTCGGGTCGAAATTTTAAAATTCGATATCTCAGCTCTGGAAGGGTCTAGAGCCTCCATTTTTGCACTCAGGTCAAAGTCTCACAGCCCTCTATCAGAATCCAGAGTTTTGAGAAGATTGGAGAAACTTAATTTTTTGCCCGAAAATGAAAAAAAACGTAAGGGGTAACACTGTCGTTTTTTTTTTCGGGTCGAAATTTTGAGTTTCGATATCTCAGCTCTGAAAGGGTCTAGAGCCTCCATTTTTGCACTCAGGTCAAAGTCTCACCGCCCTCTATCATAATCCAGAGTTTTGAGAAGATTGGAGAAACTTAATTTTTTGCCCAAAAATGAAAAAACCGTAAGGGGTAACACTGTCGTTTTTTTTTCGGGTCAAAATTTTGAGTTTCGATATCTTAGCTCTGGAAGGGTCTAGAGCCTCCATTTTTGCACTCAGGTCAAAGTCTCACAGCCCTCTATCATAATCCAGAGTTTTGAGAAGATTGGAGAAACTTAATTTTTCACCCAAAAATGAAAAAAACGTAAGGGGTAACACTGTCGTTTTTTTTTCGGGTCGAAATTTTAAAATTCGATATCTCAGCTCTGGAAGGGTCTAGAGCCTCCATTTTTGCACTCAGGTCAAAGTCTCACAGCCCTCTATCATAATCCAGAGTTTTGAGAAGATTGGAGAAACTTAATTTTTTGCCCAAAAATGAAAAAAAACGTAAGGGGTAACACTGTCGTTTTTTTTTCGGGTCGAAATTTTGAAATTCGATATCTCAGCTCTGGAAGGGTCTAGAGCCTCCATTTTTGCACTCAGGTCAAAGTCTCACAGCCCTCTATCATAATCCAGAGTTTTGAGAAGATTGGAGAAACTTAATTTTTCGCCCAAAAATGAAAAAAACGTAAGGGGTAACACTGTCGTTTTTTTTTTCGGGTCGAAATTTTGAGTTTCGATATCTCAGCTCTGGAAGGGTCTAGAGCCTCCATTTTTGCACTCAAGTCAAAGTCTCACAGCCCTCTATCATAATCCAGAGTTTTGAGAAGATTGGAGAAACGTAATTTTTTGCCCAAAAATGAAAAAAAACGTAAGGGGCATCTCAGCTCTGGAAGGGTCTAGAGCCTCCATTTTTGCACTCAGGTCAAAGTCTCACAGCCCTCTATCATAATCCAGAGTTTTGAGAAGATTGGAGAAACTTAATTTTTTTGCCCAAAAATGAAAAAAACGTAAGGGGTAACACTGTCGTTTTTTTTTCGCGTCAAAATTTTGAGTTTCGATATCTCAGCTCTGGAAGGGTCTAGAGCCTCCATTTTTGCACTCAGGTCAAAGTCTCACAGCCCTCTATCATAATCCAGAGTTTTGAGAAGATTGGAGAAACTTAATTTTTTGCCCAAAAATGAAAAAAACGTAAGGGGTAACACTGTCGTTTTTTTTTCGGGTCGAAATTTTGAGTTTCGATATCTCAGCTCTGGAAGGGTCTAGAGCCTCCATTTTTGCACTCAGGTCAAAGTCTCACAGCCCTCTATCATAATCCAGAGTTTTGAGAAGATTGGAGAAACTTAATTTTTCGCCCAAAAATGAAAACGTAAGGGGTAACACTGTCGTTTTTTTTTCGGGTCGAAATTTTAAAATTCGATATCTCAGCTCTGGAAGGGTCTAGAGCCTCCATTTTTGCACTCAGGTCAAAGTCTCACAGCCCTCTATCAGAATCCAGAGTTTTGAGAAGATTGGAGAAACTTAATTTTTTGCCCGAAAATGAAAAAAAACGTAAGGGGTAACACTGTCGTTTTTTTTTTCGGGTCGAAATTTTGAGTTTCGATATCTCAGCTCTGGAAGGGTCTAGAGCCTCCATTTTTGCGCTCAGGTCAAAGTCTCGCGGCCCTCTATCATAATCCAGAGTTTTGAGAAGATTGGAGAAACTTGATTTTTCGCCCGAAAACCAAAAAAAACGTAAGGGGTAACACTGTCGTTTTTTTTTTTCGGGTCGAAATTTTGAGTTTCGATATCTCAGCTCTGGAAGGGTCTAGAGCCTCCATTTTGTCGCTCAGGTCAAAGTCTCGCGGCCCTCTATCATAATCCAGAGTTTTGAGAAGATTGGAGAAACTTGATTTTTCGCCCGAAAACCAAAAAAAACGTAAGGGGTAACACTGTCGTTTTTTTTTTCGGGTCGAAATTTTGAGTTTCGATATCTCAGCTCTGGAAGGGTCTAGAGCCTCCATTTTTGCGCTCAGGTCAAAGTCTCGCGGCCCTCTATCATAATCCAGAGTTTTGAGAAGATTGGAGAAACTTGATTTTTCGCCCGAAAACCAAAAAAAACGTAAGGGGTAACACTGTCGTTTTTTTTTTCGGGTCGAAATTTTGAGTTTCGATATCTCAGCTCTGGAAGGGTCTAGAGCCTCCATTTTTGCGCTCAGGTCAAAGTCTCGCGGCCCTCTATCATAATCCAGAGTTTTGAGAAGATTGGAGAAACTTGATTTTTCGCCCGAAAACCAAAAAAAACGTAAGGGGTAACACTGTCGTTTTTTTTTCGGGTCGAAATTTTGAGTTTCGATATCTCAGCTCTGGAAGGGTCTAGAGCCTCCATTTTTGCGCTCAGGACAAAGTCTCGCGGCCCTCTATCATAATCCAGAGTTTTGAGAAGATTGGAGAAACTTGATTTTTCGCCCGAAAACCAAAAAAAACGTAAGGGGTAACACTGTCGTTTTTTTTTCGGGTCGAAATTTTGAGTTTCGATATCTCAGCTCTGGAAGGGTCTAGAGCCTCCATTTTTGCGCTCAGGACAAAGTCTCGCGGCCCTCTATCATAATCCAGAGTTTTGAGAAGATTGGAGAAACTTGATTTTTCCTCCGAAAACCAAAAAAAAACGTAAGGGGTAACACTGTCGTTTTTTTTTCGGGTCGAAATTTTGAGTTTCGATATCTCAGCTCTGGAAGGGTCTAGAGCCTCCATTTTTGCGCTCAGGTCAAAGTCTCGCGGCCCTCTATCATAATCCAGAGTTTTGAGAAGATTGGAGAAACTTGATTTTTCGCCCGAAAACCAAAAAAAACGTAAGGGGTAACACTGTCGTTTTTTTTTCGGGTCGAAATTTTGAGTTTCGATATCTCAGCTCTGGAAGGGTCTAGAGCCTCCATTTTTGCGCTCAGGTCAAAGTCTCGCGGCCCTCTATCATAATCCAGAGTTTTGAGAAGATTGGAGAAACTTGATTTTTCGCCCGAAAACCAAAAAAAAACGTAAGGGGTAACACTGTCGTTTTTTTTTCGGGTCGAAATTTTGAGTTTCGATATCTCAGCTCTGGAAGGGTCTAGAGCCTCCATTTTTGCGCTCAGGTCAAAGTCTCGCGGCCCTCTATCACAATCCAGAGTTTTGAGAAAATTGGAGAAACTTGATTTTTCGCCCGAAAACCAAAAAAAACGTAAGGGGTAACACTGTCGTTTTTTTTTCGGGTCGAAATTTTGAGTTTCGATATCTCAGCTCTGGAAGGGTCTAGAGCCTCCATTTTTGCGCTCAGGTCAAAGTCTCGCGGCCCTCTATCACAATCCAGAGTTTTGAGAAGATTGGAGAAACTTGATTTTTCGCCCGAAAACCAAAAAAAACGTAAGGGGTAACACTGTCGTTTTTTTTTCGGGTCGAAATTTTGAGTTTCGATATCTCAGCTCTGGAAGGGTCTAGAGCCTCCATTTTTGCGCTCAGGTCAAAGTCTCGCGGCCCTCTATCATAATCCAGAGTTTTGAGAAGATTGGAGAAACTTGATTTTTCGCTCGAAAACCAAAAAAAACGTAAGGGGTAACACTGTCGTTTTTTTTTTTCGGGTCGAAATTTTGAGTTTCGATATCTCAGCTCTGGAAGGGTCTAGAGCCTCCATTTTTGCGCTCAGGTCAAAGTCTCGCGGCCCTCTATCATAATCCAGAGTTTTGAGAAGATTGGAGAAACTTGATTTTTCGCCCGAAAACCAAAAAAAACGTAAGGGGTAACACTGTCGTTTTTTTTTCGGGTCGAAATTTTGAGTTTCGATATCTCAGCTCTGGAAGGGTCTAGAGCCTCCATTTTTGCGCTCAGGTCAAAGTCTCGCGGCCCTCTATCATAATCCAGAGTTTTGAGAAGATTGGAGAAACTTGATTTTTCGCCCGAAAACCAAAAAAAACGTAAGGGGTAACACTGTCGTTTTTTTTTCGGGTCGAAATTTTGAGTTTCGATATCTCAGCTCTGGAAGGGTCTAGAGCCTCCATTTTTGCGCTCAGGACAAAGTCTCGCGGCCCTCTATCATAATCCAGAGTTTTGAAAAGATTGGAGAAACTTGATTTTTCGCCCGAAAACCAAAAAAAACGTAAGGGGTAACACTGTCGTTTTTTTTTCGGGTCGAAATTTTGAGTTTCGATATCTCAGCTCTGGAAGGGTCTAGAGCCTCCATTTTTGCGCTCAGGACAAAGTCTCGCGGCCCTCTATCATAATCCAGAGTTTTGAGAAGATTGGAGAAACTTGATTTTTCGCCCGAAAACCAAAAAAAACGTAAGGGGTAACACTGTCGTTTTTTTTTCGGGTCGAAATTTTGAGTTTCGATATCTCAGCTCTGGAAGGGTCTAGAGCCTCCATTTTTGCGCTCAGGACAAAGTCTCGCGGCCCTCTATCATAATCCAGAGTTTTGAGAAGATTGGAGAAACTTGATTTTTCGCCCGAAAACCAAAAAAAACGTAAGGGGTAACACTGTCGTTTTTTTTTCGGGTCGAAATTTTGAGTTTCGATATCTCAGCTCTGGAAGGGTCTAGAGCCTCCATTTTTGCGCTCAGGACAAAGTCTCGCGGCCCTCTATCATAATCCAGAGTTTTGAGAAGATTGGAGAAACTTGATTTTTCCTCCGAAAACCAAAAAAAACGTAAGGGGTAACACTGTCGTTTTTTTTTCGGGTCGAAATTTTGAGTTTCGATATCTCAGCTCTGGAAGGGTCTAGAGCCTCCATTTTTGGGCTCAGGTCAAAGTCTCGCGGCCCTCTATCATAATCCAGAGTTTTGAGAAGATTGGAGAAACTTGATTTTTCGCCCGAAAACCAAAAAAACGTAAGGGGTAACACTGTCGTTTTTTTTTCGGGTCGAAATTTTGAGTTTCGATATCTCAGCTCTGGAAGGGTCTAGAGCCTCCATTTTTGCGCTCAGGACAAAGTCTCGCGGCCCTCTATCATAATCCAGAGTTTTGAGAAGATTGGAGAAACTTGATTTTTCCTCCGGAAACCAAAAAAAACGTAAGGGGTAACACTGTCGTTTTTTTTTCGGGTCGAAATTTTGAGTTTCGATATCTCAGCTCTGGAAGGGTCTAGAGCCTCCATTTTTGCACTCAGGTCAAAGTCTCGCGGCCCTCTATCATAATCCAGAGTTTTGAGAAAATTGGAGAAACTTGATTTTTCGCCCGAAAACCAAAAAAAACGTAAGGGGTAACACTGTCGTTTTTTTTTCGGGTCGAAATTTTGAGTTTCGATATCTCAGCTCTGGAAGGGTCTAGAGCCTCCATTTTTGCGCTCAGGTCAAAGTCTCGCGGCCCTCTATCACAATCCAGAGTTTTGAGAAGATTGGAGAAACTTGATTTTTCGCCCGAAAACCAAAAAAAACGTAAGGGGTAACACTGTCGTTTTTTTTTCGGGTCGAAATTTTGAGTTTCGATATCTCAGCTCTGGAAGGGTCTAGAGCCTCCATTTTTGCGCTCAGGTCAAAGTCTCGCGGCCCTCTATCATAATCCAGAGTTTTGAGAAGATTGGAGAAACTTGATTTTTCGCCCGAAAACCCAAAAAAACGTAAGGGGTAACACTGTCGTTTTTTTTTTCGGGTCGAAATTTTGAGTTTCGATATCTCAGCTCTGGAAGGGTCTAGAGCCTCCATTTTTGCGCTCAGGTCAAAGTCTCGCGGCCCTCTATCATAATCCAGAGTTTTGAGAAGATTGGAGAAACTTGATTTTTCGCCCGAAAACCAAAAAAAACGTAAGGGGTAACACTGTCGTTTTTTTTTCGGGTCGAAATTTTGAGTTTCGATATCTCAGCTCTGGAAGGGTCTAGAGCCTCCATTTTTGCGCTCAGGTCAAAGTCTCGCGGCCCTCTATCATAATCCAGAGTTTTGAGAAGATTGGAGAAACTTGATTTTTCGACCGAAAACCAAAAAAAACATAAGGGGTAACACTGTCGTTTTTTTTTCGGGTCGAAATTTTGAGTTTCGATATCTCAGCTCTGGAAGGGTCTAGAGCCTCCATTTTTGCGCTCAGGTCTAAGTCTCGTGGCCCTCTATCAGAATCCAGAGTTTCGAGAAGATTGGGGATACTTAATTTTTTGCCCAAAAAAAAAAACGTGGCGTGCTATCAACACGCATAATCGCTTTTCAGCGTGTTTATGAACGCCGTTGACTTAACGTTATTACTGTATATATAAATATATGACTTACCTCAACCCCGTCCCTTAAACCGAACCATCACTGGGGTTAATGGCATTTATGACTGTTCCCTTACCATCCTAAGAAAGAAAAAGATCGCTCCCCAGATGTAGATGTACATTTTGCTTCGTTTCGCTCGACATTTGACGGTGTGTACAGACACGCGGAATCACTCGGACGTTAATGCCGTGGACATACACGCGGATAGCTCAAAATGTGTAGAGATAACACACCACTTGACTCGAAAGTGGCGCGTATGTTTACGCAAAAGTCATGATGTCATGTTGGAACATTAGTGTATAGTGCTTCCTTACCTCTGTTTAGGAATGGAACGTGGTCATCCTGCACTGGGCCAAGATAAAAATCCTTCCTGAAGTAACTCTGTTCTGATGGGTGAGATGTCAACAAGCCCTGTTTGTGGAGTCTCTTCTCTGAAAGAGAAACAGAAAGGATTGCTGACTGTAGAGGTCATTTGTCTGTCGGAAGAAACCCAATCTGGCTGTTTTTTTATACCTGCAGCGATGAGTCGGTCAAACCATCTTGCTGTGTTATCAAAGTGATTGACAATCAATGGTTCTGGGCCACCAAGCAGATCCAGCAAGACTAACAGATCCTGGAAGAAAAATACAGTTTTAACAAAACAAAAAATAATGCATATGCGTTTTTTTAAATTAAATCAATAATATTAAAAAATAATAATAATAAAAAAATCAATTTACCAGTCAATCAATTTTGTTTGTTTGTTTTTTACATTTCCCACATTGGGTGTAGGGTTTTAACTAGTTATCAATTAAACAAAAATTAAAACACAACATCTACTGTAAAGTGAAAATAAATAATAAAAATAATACAATTAAATAATATTGTTAGATATTCCATTTTTCATTTGTATACTTTGTTTTGTGCTTTTGCGGAGTAGCCAACTGAAACCTGTTAACTTTAACTTATAAACCTTTTTTCCTATTATATATAATTATTCTTAACCTTCAAATAGTCTTCGTTTCATGTTTACACTTCTGGCCTTCGGGGTCTACACGACCCCAACAATTGATTGAGTAATTGTACAAAAAATATACATTTTTAATCATACAAATAATAAATCATTTTTTGTTGACTTCTCATCTATTCATTAATGCTGTGTTTTTGGAGATATAAAGTACTTTTGTATTCATATACCACACAAATCCTTAACCATTAGCTTGCATATGAAATATTATTTTTTTATGAGACATTGCATTTATGCTCTAGTACTAGGCCTTCATTTCTGTGTAAAAATGTTCAGATTTATGCCAGATTTTTTTTTACGCATATTAAGTTTTTTTTCACATTTCCCATTCATTTCAATGTGAAGACCAGAAGTGAAAACATTTTCTTTACATACCTTCAGAACAACCGAATCAAGCACAGTTTTTTTGTGTGTATAGATAGATAATCTATGAAAAGTCACAAAATCTTATTCCACTGAGATGAAGGGAACCTGTTTAGATTGGGGTCGTATAGACAATATACGATTTACGATAATATACGATATATATATATATATATATACTACCCATCAAAAGTTTTAGATCAGTAAGATTTTTTATGTTTTTAAAAGATGTCTCATCTGCTCACCAAGGCTGCAATTATTTGATAAAAATACAAAAAAAAATAATATTGTGAAATATTATTACAGTTTAAAAGAGCGGTTTTCTATGTGAATATATAGTGAAGTGTAATTCACTCCTGTGATCAAAGCTGAATTTACAGCATCATTACTCCAGCCTTCAGTGTCAAATGATCCTACAGACATTATTATAATATGATGCTCAAGAAACATTTATGATTATTATCCATGTTGAAAACAGTTTTTTACATTTTTATTTCAGGATTCTTTGATGAATAGAAAGTTCAAAAGAACAGAATTGATCTGAAATGGAAAGCTTTTGTTACATTAATCACTACCATTCAAAAGTTGGGGTCAGTAAGAATTTATTTTTTATTTTTGGGGGAAAGAAATTAGAAAATACTTTTATTCATCAAGGATGAGTTAAATTGATCAAAAGTTACAGCAAAGACATTTATAATGTTAGAAAAGATTATATTTTAAATAAATGCTTTTCTTTTGAACTTTTTATTCATCACAGAAGTTTGGGGGGGAAAATGGTACACGACTGTTTTCAAAATTGAAAATAAAAATTTATGTTATTTGAGCATAAAATCAGCATATTAGAATGATTTCTGAAGGATCATGTGACACTGAAAACTGATGTGTAATCAGCAACAGTAATGATGTTGAAAATTCAGATTTCAAATTACATTTTAAAATATATTCAAATAGAAAACAGTCATTTTAAATTGTCATAATATTTCACAATATTACTGTTTGTCTTTTTTTTTTTTACATCAAATAAAGCAGCCTTGGTGAGCAGAAGAGACTTCTTTTAAAAACATAAAAAATCTTACTGATCTAAAACTTCTGAGCGGTAGTGTATATATATATATATATATATATATATATACACACGATATATATATATATATATATATATATACAAACGATATATATATATATACACATATATATGCGGCAGTGGTTCATGTGGATTGTCTACAAACCGAAAGGTTGGTGGTTCAATCCTCGGTTCCACCTGACCAAGTGTCGAGGTGTCCATGAGCTAGACACCTAACCCCAGCTGCTCCCGACGAGCTGGATGGCGCCTTGCATGGCTGACACTGCCGTCGGTGTATGAATGTGTGTGAATGGGTGAATGTGAGGCAATATGTAAAGCGCTTTGGTGGCCATTAGGTCTATGAAAGCGCTATATAAATGCAGTCCATTTACCATATATATATATATATATATACACACACACATATATATATATATATATATGTATACACACACACACATATATATATACACACATATATATAGATATACACACACATATATATATATACAGTATATATATATGTGTAGACTGATGCAGGCACACAGCCTCACCACAGCCTGGAGTAGATTGGTTTTGGCGGCTCCAGATGGGTGAGGGGAACGAGACATCAGTTCAGCCAGATGACGAGAACCGTACAGAGAGTCTGTGTCCGTCCATTCCTCAAAGGCCTCCTCTCCATCAAAAAACACCAACTGCAATGTCAGCGCAGACCTCTGGAGAGAAGAAGAGACCGAGAGAATGACTATAGACAGTGTTGTGGCATCTCGTTCTCTGTCAGACACACACTTTAGGCTTGATTCAACACAATCTGCTCTGTGATGCAGTGCTTCACAGTTCAAAATGCCAAGTGTTTCTTGCGGCCTATTCAGACGGGACTAGTTTTCCCGGACGATGTGTTTCACAGGCGTATTTGTGATTTCAATCCTGTCCAAACGGTCCATGTCCGTGTTTTTCACACACACAACCTCAGATTACCTACAATGGCCCTCTAATCCTGTCCGAATGCGAATGTCTGATTGCTGATAGTGTCCTAACACTTCTCTTTGTGTTTTTTTGGCCTACACGAACTACCGTTTGCACACCGATCTTCTGCATTCTCTCATTTCATTTCGATACGGCTAGTATCCGACGGAAAAAAACAATCATCGACTGAATAAATAGAGCCAGATCGTAGAAACTGCCCACTTTAACATTACTGTCAGGTAAGATACCCGTCTACATGTCTTACGTGGAATCATTATATACAGCCACTGTATGCATGTGAAGTTTATTTAAATAAGAGTTTTTATAATAAATTAACATGATATCAATAAATAATTCATAAAAAGACACAAGCAAGCCCAGCACATGACCTTCTGTAACGCCCACATCTACAAAACATGGGTTGTTATAAACACGGAGATGCTAGTCCCATCTCAATCGGTACATTGATTAGATAATAATTAAGATAAACGTGGTTTAGAAAATGAGTCCCATGTGAATAGGTGATTTCGATCACATGATTGCGATCTACCTGCTGTTTGAGGGCTTTAAGCTGTGTGTCCAGAGACGCAGCCAGCTCCAAGATCATGGCACAGGGAACGGCTGAGTCACTGGCTCCCACGAACACTCGCCTGGGGTTTTTAGGGTCGAGGGGAAAGATCTTTGAGTCGTGGTGGCATGCTAGGATCAGCCTGCGAGGAGCCGAGGGGTCCAGCACTGCTAGCACATTGGTGAAGGTCACGTCACCCTTCGGGGTGGACGAAACGAAGGAATTCTCCTCCAGCGTCCATCCTGCCGTCAGTGAGCCCAGCTGGGACAAGATATGCTGGACAAGAGGCGAGAGAACGTCAGTAAACTTCACTGCATGCTTATTTAAGAAGAGAGAACCAACAGCAAACAATGAAGTACTCAACATTTGAAGTGGATCAAAACCCTTCATCAAAGTTATACATGGATTTTGAACAATAGCTGTTCTTGTCCAACCCTTTGAAGCCCGCACCAAGAAAAAAGTGAAGGAAAATGCTGTATCTACTCAATGTATTTTTTTTTTCAACACAACCCATAATTTTTTTTTAATTTCAGCCTCTACCAAATGGTTGAGATGTCACTTAATGGTAATAAATGGTACCACAATTCATACAAATACAGCCATACTGTTTCATTGCCCATCATAATTTATGATCTCCAGGTCCCATATTTTGTAACAGAAGTGATATTTGGACAGACATTTATTAATTTGTTACAGCAGAATGCATACAATTAAATGCAATGGTATTTATGGTATTAAAACTTAACAAAATCTCATGAGAACTTCAATTCTTGTGATATCAACTTGGTTAGATGTATGGCTTTGATTTTATAGGAAAAATATTTTGTAAAATATATTTTATATAAAAGAAAAAAATATTTAGTACAGTGCATTTGATTTAATGAAAATTGAAAACTTCCATAACTTTTTTTATACATTTCACATTTTTTGAAGTGCTTTTACTTCAGCAGTAATCTGCTGAGTGTTTTCTTTAAAACAAGACTAAACTTATTAGGTCTTTATTCCAAAGCATACTTGAATTACAACCAAGTTTTAATAGTGCATTGTAATGTCACTTCTCAAGAGACAGTTAACCGTTATGTGCCAAATCAACCGTTTGGTCGAGCATGTTTTTGAAAAATTATTAAAAATATACGTACATTTTTTCATAGCACCAAGTAACATTATTTTGTAAAGTCAAGGCTCTTACAGTGTAATATGTAAAAAATTTCACCAAAAACAGTTCACATGGCTGGTGTGATTTATTTGTTTCTGACATCCATGTTAGAAGAAGTGACTGTTGATTGAAACTGTGAAATTTAGTGGATTTTTATGGCATTATTTACCTCAACCAATAGATAAAATATAGTGACTCAAAATGTGCTCAACCGTTTGGTTGAGAAGTCAGTTAAAGGGTTAAGACAGATTTGAGGAACTTTTTTTGATCCACTTACATGACTACTGTATATTGTCAATTGTGGTCCAGATATACGTGTTGTTCGGGCTGTGGCATTACCTGTCGTATGGTCTGACTTCCTGCAGTCCCAGGCACTCGTTGAATCAGGAGGGGTCGCAGGTGAGTCTCCCAGAGCCGATGCCCATCCACCTGTGCTGCAAACTTCTTTATTTGTGCTACTGAGTGTTTACTTGGCTTATGGGAAAGCTGCAGAAAGAATAAGGTAGAGGTAGACATGTGTACAAGGATGATGTCCAATAAACCGTCCTGTAGAATTTAGCTCCAAGCCTTGTTAAACTAATCTGAACCAGGTAATTAATAAAAACTTCAAGGGAGATGTGTTGAAGCAGGTTAAAAACTAAAGTATGCTGGGCTGTGATTTGAATGACAAAATCTTGTGTCATATGATAACTATGCATGGAATATCTAATGGAATATGATGCACAATTAGCTAATTTCATGGTATTTTTGTCAATACACAGTCACTTTACTTTTGGGAAATAGAAGTGGCAATCAAAAGTTTGTAAACTTGACTATTTTTTATTGTTTTTGAAATAAAGTCTCTTATGCTCATTAAGCTTGTATTTATTTGATCAAAAATACAGAAAAAAAAACAAGAATATTCAGAAATATTAATGTTTTTCCTAGTTTAACATATTTTATTCCTGTGATGCAAAGCTGAATTTTCTGCATTACTCCAGTCTTCAGTGTCACATGATCAGAAATAATTCTAATATGATGATTTATTATCAGTGTTGGAAACAGTTGTGATGCTTAATAACAATTTTGTAACAATATATACAACTGTTCACATGTTTTGGGTCAGTACTATTTTCCTTTCTTTTTTGAAAGAAATTAATACTTTTATTCAGCAAGGATGCGTTAAATTGACGAAAAGTAAGAGTTAAGATTTATACCGTTAGAAAATATTTCTATTTAGAATAAATACTGTTTGTTTTTTTTAATTTTTAATCATCAATAAAAAAAGTATCAAAGTTTCCAAAAAAATAAATAAAATAAAAATAAATTATATATATATATATATATATATATATATATATATATATATATATATATATATATATATATATATATATATATTAAGCAGCACAACTGGTTTGAACATTGATAATAAATAAATCATCATATTTCTGAAGGATCATGACACTGAAGACTGGAGTAATGGGTGATGCAAATTCAGCTTTGCATCAAAGAAATAAATGATATTTTAAAGTAAATTAAAATAGAAAACCATTGTTTTAAATTGTAATAATATTTCACAATATTATTATTTTTTCTGCATTTTTGATTAAATAAATGCAGGCTTCGGAGCATAAGAAACGTCTATCAAAAACATTTCCAAACTTTTGACATGTACTATTTTAGTTTTCCTTAATATTTTGATTTTGAATTAGCTTTTATTTTTTTAGAAACAATTATCACTTTTATTTCAGAAACTGTGTGTATCATATTCATGTGTGCCATACATCTCAGAATAGCATTTATCAAAAATATATTAACATAAAAAGACATAATAAAAAAACAACAACAAAACATATCAATGTTCATATGATGTAACATGACAGAAAGATCCTTCCCTAAGCAATGTAGTTTACGTTTTTAATTTAATTTAAAATTTAAATTAATTTTTTTTAATTTAATTTAATTTAAAATTTTATTTATATTGTGTTATTTAAGGTTTACTTCTATTATGTTTTCATAGTTTTAGTTAACCATGAGGGAACTCGGGAACAAATAATGTCAGGGGTCAACATGATTGTGTATACTGTCGTTAGCATGCATTGCCATACTTTAGCTGGATGTGAACTCACCCTGTCCCTGATGAGATCTGCATTGTGGTGTTGTGTTGAGCTGCTGGTACTGGACTCCGCAGAGATATACAGCACCAGAATCACGGCAAGCGAGAGCGCGCCGCAGAGACACAGCAGCAGCACGCGCACACGCACGCGCGCCGCTCTCAGCGGATTGCATCCGGCCAGCGTGTGCCCGTTACTGGGGTGCAAAGCTTTGGACCTTCGACTGGTTCTTGACATTTTGACGTGGCTTTGAGTGCTGACTCCCAGTTATGGGTGCTGGGACAGCGGACAGGCGTGTCCCTACAGATGCGGCACTGGTCGCTCGCCAAACGACACGTCAGCACTTCAAACGACCAACTTTGTCCGTTAAACGCGATTGTCACCGTGCAGCGCGCGCTGATGCTGTAACATTATAAAACACTAATCTATATGATACTTTAGAGCTTAACAAAACGCGTAATGCTTGAGGTGTATCAGGTCTTTTGGATTTGCCTCGTAAACAAGAACCAGAGATGACCTTTAATCTACTAGAATTGCTTATCCGTTTAAAACGTCACATGACAAACTGCTTTTACCTTGTATAAATGAACTGAGATATTGCCAGAAACTTCCTTAATAGCTCCGCACCCGCAAAGAGCACAAACGCGTAAAGTAACTTACATCCTTTCGCCTGGAGTCAATGTTGCGTCTATTATTAACAATCAATGCCTTGAACTCTCTCTGTGAACACTTGAGCTGGACTTCAGTCACTCAGTCACCGCATACAGCAGCAGCTTTACTCTTCTGAAGTCGCTTACGTTAGATGTTTGAAATCGTATGCATGGCGAACTAACTAAAAATATACGGCTTTTCCCTTTTCTGCTTCTTTTATTCAAGCTGTGGTGTATACACAGTGCTGCAGCTTATTTTAACTGCGCTTCCGCCATGGTGATCTCATGTGACTGAGGTATTGCGTCATCTTAAAGGGACAGCCCACAAACACCACCACTTTACCACACTTTCGTGGCATTCCTCCACGGTGCAGCAGGACGTTTGCATACTTTATCACAGCGAATTATAGTGAAATAAAGGCAATATTTGTCAAATACACAGACATTTCAGTTTAATACTTTATGTACTGCGTAATACAGCGTCTGTTTATACAAAAAAAAAAAAGATCACCATAAACCTAGTCTACTTCGATCTGCAGACTTTCAGATTTATTTGAGGAAATATTGTAATAATTTGAAATACTGGATTTTTATTTTCATGAGCTGTAAGCCATAATTATTGAAAAAAGGCTTGATATATTTTACTTAATGCCTAATGAATCTATATGAAAGTTTTACGTTGATAAAAACTTTTCCACGATATTCGATATACTCTATTTTGTTGAGACACTCCTGTCTTTTACCAGTGCCTTGTTTTTAGAGTCCAATAGCTTTATACCTTTTCTTCTGGTTTTTAGGAATAACAGCATCTGTCCTACTTTCACCATATTTCTAATAGTTAGACCAAGTTTCTGCATATTGAATAGCTGCCATTGTTAAGGTTGAAGGTGTCCAAGGTTTTTCAGAATGAGATGTTTTTATACAGTTTAGTTGCAACAGATACACTTTTTAGATTTCAGATTCCTCACAGTATGACCATTTCAATCACGGCAGTCACACAAGCATTTCTCTCCCAGTATAGCATAAAATATTAGTCAAATAAAATAACAGTCGAGACTGGTATCATTATGAAATATTTTAATATATTTTTTTATAAAATAATGAAAACATAATTTACACTTATTAAATGTACACTCATTGATACAACATCCCTAAAAGAAACTGAAAGATCAATCAGTTATCAATAGTTAAATCAAGGCATCAGAGCCGCTGTTTCATGCATGAAGCTAATGGAAACAGAGACAAAATGTGAATTACAATAAATTTAAAAAATAAGAAACAAAGGATAAAATCAGCTTTGTACAAAAGAAAGATCATGAATCAAACAAAATATAAAAGAAAAACTAAAAAAATACATAGACTCAGTACCCTCCAATAACGTTACCAAATCTGTAATCTTGAATTTTCACCTTGAATTTGTCTTTTCGTATTTATAAAAAGAACAAACGAGAAAAAAAAGAGAATCAAAATAAATAGTCAAAATATTACACATAAAAATAAACCTTCAAATATTACAGCTGGACTATATAATTTGCCATGATTTAAGAATGCGCAACACAGATGCACATAGATGTTTTCACAAGTATATTATTCATATTTATCCTTAAAAACAAACTTAATCGAAACACCTCCACCCGACTATCAAACAAGCATACAAACAGAAATCATAAGACAATCCATGGTGTAGATATGACACCCAGGAACCGAGCGACACACCAAGAGTCTGAGAAACCTCCCACTTCATTGACAGAAAAAAAACACAGTGGGTGAATCTCTTGTAGTCACAGCAATGAGATGAGAAAATCTGATCTAAACGAGGGGATGAATGAGCTTATCATATGATAATGTGACCATGTGTAACTAAAAGCTTCCAACATGTATACAGACTTTCATTTAAAGGGAAAATTCATGTCGTTATCTACTCAAACCCATCGACTTTCTTTAGATGGACGTAAAATACAATGGAAGTCAATGGGGACCAAATTCTTCAACCGATATTCCACAAAGAAAAAAAGAAAGTCATACGGGTTTGGAACGACATGAGGGTGAGAATAAATAGAACCTGTCCCTTTAAATGTATTTTTATCCTCGTTAATAGTGGGGAGAACATGTAACGTTTAAAGCTTGGTATAAAAGCACTATACAATTACACTACTAAACAGCTGCAAAGAATGATGTCAGGGCTTATTATTTGTATCCCTCACCCCATAAACAAAAACCTTTGCGTTTTACAGTGCTATATAGTTGTTTTTTGTGTGTCTGAGAAGAGCGGAGACATCATTTTCACTTATGATGACTAATGCAATATGCAGTGCTTTCGCTTGGTGTGAATAAATAGGTCAGAGGAATTAGAGATCAGGTCATCGAGAGGGCAGCTTACGGGTCCTGAGAGAGGAGGAGATCTTTTTCCAGTCGCGTCAGGTTAAAGGGATGGAGAGAGCCGATATGGGTCGTAAATCACAACACATCACTGGTCACGGATGACCACTTTTAAGGCAGACATGTACACAGTAACATGGGGTACATGTTAAACCATATTCGACGGTTATTCCAGTTAGGATTTTCCAGAGCTCATAAACAACTGCAGTCCCGAGTGCGGCGCGGATCGTCTTGTAAACACGATGATCTGTCTAGAAGTTGAAAACAGCCATCTATTGCCAACAGTCGTTTCACCTGATAAACCTGAACTAAATACAAATAGAAAAATAGAGTCTGAACACAGCTGACTAGGGCTTCTTAGAGTCGGCTTTGCATATACATATACAGTGTCGGAATCTGACAGAGCGGCCCAAGTTTACACACAGTGCTATGCCAAAACTATAGTGGCATTTCCTGTCACATGACACTGTCACGATGTCCATGCATGCACAGAGGAGACGATCAAAGACTTGGGTGGAACATCACAGTTTTAGAGCTGTTATTGCAGAGGGCTTTCAGTCTGCGTTGAACATTTGTTGAGATGAGGGATGGTTTGTACAATTGCCTCTCCGTTGAATAGAAATATGAATACAACAGCGTCTGTACCTGCACATGTGGTTTATAATTAGACTTTCTAATTATCACGCTCACAGTACCGTGATTTCCCTCGACGTGCTGGGAAATCTGTTTTTTGATTTGTTTGTTCTCATTTTTTTTTTTTTTTGGCTGTTGAGCTGACTGTGCAGTAAATAGGCCTCTCCGTTTCACTGGCTCAAGCTTAGTGTCGAATCGTCGAGTACAAAAATAAATCTACGATGAGAAAATAGTTCCGAAAGTAGTTCGATCAGATAAAGAGCTCGCGCTTGTGTGTGTGTGTGTGGGAAAATATACTTTGTACTTCTGTACCGGCTTTAATTTAAAGCTTTAAAGTCTCAAGTCATCTGGCTGACCCGCAAAAACTCTCGGTTTCCCGCCGTCACACTCTCATGAAGCTCACAGGTCTGGCAGACTTGCCTTATATGAGGGCGGGCGGGACAGTGGATGAACTGGGCGATACGAGACTTTGAATTAAATGAGCTAAACATGCCATATTAGGCACAGTACAGGTACGTGAAGATCCCCTCTCATCTTCTCTTCATAAATGAAAAGGCAGGAAGCACTCATTTCCTCTCAGGAATGGTGGAGGATAAGAGTTTACTGAACTTGCGGAGCTGTTCACTGGCTGAGTGCGATTCCTCCTGCAGACGCTGGTTGTTGTGCCTCAGATTAGCCATCTCTGCTAACAACACGGCCTTGTCCTGTTTCTCCTGAGAGGAAAAAGGAGGAGAGAAAGAGAGAAGCATGATTAGAGGATGTCATCAAAAATGGGTAAAATCTTTACCCTCGAAAACGAGACGATACATCTCAAGGGGTTTATCCTAATTATAAACAAATTTGAAACACTTTCATCTTCTTTCATTTTTAACATTTATTGTTTTACAATTAAATGGAGAAATCAAAAGATTTTGACAGGTTACTGAACTATAAAAACATCCAGTAAGTTTCAGAACTTAAAAGTTCCTCATTTATCCAAAAACAGTTTTTATTGAAAGCAAGCTCTGAAAATGGCGGATTCTGTCACATTATGACGTAATAGTGCGATGAAAGACCGCCTTATACACTTATGCTGCGTTCACGTGCTATGGAAAATAGGATATTTTCCACTTGTGAACTGGTGTGTTGCGTTCAAGTGCTTTTGTTGTCGTAATGTGGTAAAAGGATGGAGATCCAGACCTGTTATTTAGCTAAAACTATTTTAGATTGCTTAAGTCATCTGCAACAGCAAGAAAATGATTTATCAAAACTCAAAAGGTAAATAATATGCTGTAGCCTATATTTTCTAGATCATGAATAGTATATATTTTTACCATTCACGACTCTTGCGGTGCCTTCCGCCATTTTGAAAAAAATCAAAGGTTATCTCATCTCGACAACTCGTCCATCAAAATATTCTACGAGTTGCCCAGTGGAAAATACCACATGTGGGGGTGTTCATGTGCATTTTCCTCGTCGGCTTTTGGTATTTACCATAATTACTAGAGCCAGACCGATATTATCGGCCGATATTAGGCATTTTCCATAATATCGGTATCGGCAGTTATTATGGCCGATAAATGAATGTTTAAAAAATAAAATAAAAAAGGACGAAACACGCTTTAATCATCTCTCCTTGGCCTGTTATATTCAAAATATATGTTTTACAATTTGCAGTATGATGTTATCTATTGCTAAATTATGACTCATCATAGACTAGCTAACCACAAAGCTAGCTAATGCAACTATCATCAGTGGAAGACCGCTAACGTTAACATTAATGAGCTTGGAAACCACAATGAACTTTTTCTACCTAAATAAAGTAATGATTACTGTATTTATAACTAGCATATCTCTAGTTACAATCCCTGCATTGTAAAATGAAGTTATACTTGTGAGGAGTGAACATTTAGACATAGAGAAAAAGCATCAAACGTATCTTGTGCAGAAAAGTTAGCTTTTCTTTTACACATGTGTGAAATCCAACAATATTTAATAATAAAAAAAAAATATCGGCTGATATAGCGGAATATCGGATTTTAAAACCCAAAAATATTTGTATCCGTATCGGCCTTCAAAAACCTTTATCGGTCGTGCTCTAATAATTACCATAGCACATGAACGCAGCATTATACGTCATCACATCTTTGGCCCCGCCCACTGGCACGTTATAGAGACGAAGCAGAGTGATACAGGATCACTGGACTAGAAATAACATCACCTTCCAAAGGATCCTAATGTTAGGAAAGTGCTTCATTATTTTTAACTATGAGAATGTCTCAGGAGAGCACTTTTGTTTCTTCTGAACATTTCACTCTGGGTTCTTTGGTAAATCAGTCACAATTTCGGTGAAAACAAAATATGAACCCAATAGTAATGCCACAATATGTAAGTAAGCGTGTTAATTCTTAAAGGGATAGTTCACTTTGAAATTAATTTCAAGGGCATCCAAGATGTAGGTGTCTTTGTTTCCACAGTAGTGATATTTTTAGGTCAATCAGTCATATAATGGAGGTCTATGGTCACCACCTCAAAGAGCATGCACAGAGAAGTCCAAATTAAACATGATTTAATGACTCGTGAATGTAAGTACACATTGATGGCCTAAGACACGAAACGAGCGGTTTGTGTGAAAAAAACCCAACAGTATTTATATCGTTTTTACTTCTTGTAACCGCGCCCACAAAACGCCCGCGCCCTCAGATCACTTGGACGTGGCTGTGGTTACAAGAGGTAATTTAATGCGGTAATCGACGTTTTCACGATTAGTTCATCTCGGCAGCTGTAATAGTAGAAACGTAGTCAAAGATTTCGAGAGAGTTTCACATGTAATACTTGCAAGATGTTAGCCAATCACAGCAGTGGGCGTTTACGCGTCTCACAGCAGCAGACACGACCCTTCCAACGGAGCGCTCAAATCAGACGGCTAAAATCAGGGTAGAAAATTACCTTTTATTTCTAACTTATGACAATTTTTTTTAATGTAAAAATCATACTAACATTATAAGTGCACCACAGGAAACATTATAAAAAATGCAGTTCATGACCTGTGCACAGGTAATCGGCTAGGCTAGTACTTTCTGCACCAACAACACCACACGTAAAACTACACAAATGCATTTTATTTGCATCATGTACTGAATCCTTCACCTGAATCTCGCTTTCAAGAGTGAACGTGTGACGTTGTGTTCAGAGATCCAAGTGCGCTACTATTTTTATTCTCTATAAGTGCTGCAGGAACGAGTCTTAGAAACTAGTAAGCAATTCCATCGCTCTTAAAACAGGTTTTTAAAAGGATTTTTGGTTAAAGGCCTGAAATAAGGCCTGTAGTTTTTATTTTACAATATAAAATACATCAGCAAAACCCCAGTGCAATCTTGAAAGTTTTTACGTGTCGCTTGCTAAGAAGTGGCTATATGGGACTACAGAGGTTGTCTGGGACATTAAACATCATCACGATGAAACAGGAAACTCATCCACTGACCAATCCGCTTTCACAAAATCATTGTGTTTATAGTCACGCTCTTACAAGCTATTCAAACTTTGGTAGGTGTCTGAACTAGGTTTTTACTTCTGCCCATTGTAATTAGGCTTCAAAATGTATAAAAGTGAAGTTCATTTGTGAAGATGATGAACAAAACATGTGAGAATCATAAAACTTTCTTGGTCACAGAGCTTATATGCAATCATCCAGATGGAAAAATCTTAATGGCTTTTTACAGAAGGAACCAGTGTGATGCCAACTTCTGGCCTGAATACATCATCCCTGCAGCGCTCTATAGATATGTTAATATATATCTGATATCTGCTTTTATGATGGAAACTTGGTCAGGGGTGCGTTTCCCAAAAGCATCGTTAGCCATGTTTGCAAGTTCCATTGAACTCTATTGGTAACAGATTGATAATTTTATATCATTTGTCATTCATTCATTAATTTCAACTAAAAGGTTTTTTTGTTTTATATGTTCGTCAACTACAAAATTATTCAAAACACCCATCCCTATTGAACCTGTCCTGCGCTGGTCAGATCCCTCCGATGTAACTCACTTTTTCCAGATCAGTGTTCAGCTGTTTCAGCATGACTTCCAGATGATACAGACGCCCAGACAGGTCATTAGGAGCCTCTTCACTGCAACACACACATTAAACACAAGTTAAAACCAGTATCCTAGCTTATTTGAACACCCATCCAAAACTTTATGGAAAATTGCAGACAATGTTGTCCCCTTGGTGTAAATACAAACCCTCAGAGGAAGAGCAAGTATAGATACAGTACCTGCTGAAAGTCGGAGTGGTGCGGGGAGTCTGTGGCGTGTGGAAAGGCACCGGACTGATGACGGGTCTCAGCTCATTGCTGCCCGCGTGAGACTCAGACAATGAGAACAAAGAAACAGCTCTTTGCACTGTAAAATAAAACAGTCATAATTAATCATTAAGATCACCAGTGTGATGAATGACTCTTTAATACATTTCATACTACATGGGAGTGTTGCAGACACAAAACAAACAAAACAAACTCAGAGGTTAAGTCTGTAAATCACAAAGAGCCATGCGTTTACACTCTTATAAATGGCATCACCTTTATATGGAAGTCTATTTCCACCACATAAGAAAAAAAAAATCATGCTTTGGTAATTCATAATTTTTATTAAGTTGAAATTATGCAATAAAGTGTAAAAAATCTGAGAAAAAAAAACTACATTATGACAAAAAGTCAAACTTGAGTTGAAGTAAAAATTAAATAAGTAGTAATAATTATGAAACTACATATCTAAAGTTGAAATTATGAAATAAGTCAACTATGAGATGTGATGATGATTTAGATCAAATAAATTATGACAGTTGAAATTATGAAAAAATATGATATAATTATGAATTAGGGGAAAAAAATAAAATTATGACATTGAAATAAGTCGTCAATGAGATAAAAAGTCAAAATTATGACAATCATTATTTTTATTCGTTTTAATTGACAATCATTATTTTCATTATGACAATAATTATGACAATCATTTTGAAAATGGCGCTCATTATGAGATAAAAAGTCAAAAATAACAAAAAGATGAAATTAAATTTCATAATATGTAAATGATCGTTTCTCATAATTTAGATTGAAAAAATATAAACCGATAACCGATAATTCGTTACATTTGAAAGCCGATAACCGATACTATATATGGACCGATAAAGCTAAATTCAAATTTTGATATACTTTGATAGCCTGAATACAAAAACAAAAGGCTCGCCATTAAAAGCCTCAACAACATAAATCAAACATATACAATACAGTAGCCTAGTAAACCCGTGTAAGATCCCTTAACTTTTCAAATTAATTTTACACTCTAAAGATAAAGATGATCACCTGTAGGCCTAGAATGAAGTGCTTTTACTGCATCGTTCATGAACTCAACCAAACGCATCCTGTATGAGATTAATCAGATATATAGGCTACTCAAAATAAACATATTAAAACTTAAAAATGGCAAAAAATTGGCAAGCGAATTTGACTGTGCTTGTCATGAAGGCTTAACTCTCTACTCCACAACACACTCGTCGCTCTGAAACACTAGCGAACAAGAATTCACAACATTCTTTTACAGTCGTGTTCTCATTATAATGTTATGAAGCCTATGTGACAGATTTGTGTTGCTCCTTTTCGAAGTGAAATCATTCAAAACCATCATGGCGAACAGCGCGCATCTCTCAACTGAAGTAAGGCATCTTTTATCTATCGGCTTTGATACATCAGCATAATTCTCTTATCGGATCGATTACATGAAAAATGACCGTTCATCGGCCGATATCGATATTGTGCATCCCGAGTAGAAACTGCGGCCTCATACCTTCATATGCTTTGGCTGCATTGACGAGGCTGGACCACTCCAGTCCACAGGCAGTGTCAGGAAGAGGTATGAGTCCAGGGTCCAGTCTTCTGAGAGGAGGAACCTTATCCCTCACCTCAGTCAATGACAACTCTGATGCAGACAACGGTACTGGAGGAACAACAAATGGACAGTTTATTCCAATGCTATTAGCAGATAACAGTAACTGACTATAGCCGCATCCCAATTGCACTATTCGATGACATCTTTAAGTATAAATAGTGCAAGTAGTGTGTTCACACTGAAAATACACTTTAAATATATATTTAAATAAAGAAAAAGTGCACTTTAAATATCTGGATAATGGGAAAAATAATTGTTGGACACTTCATGGACTCAACCGACGCAACTTTAATTACGTAGCGGGGGGGAGGGGCATAAGACTCCGATGTTGAATGACAAAATAACCTTATAAAATTAATCCACTACACGGATGAGTACATAGTGCATACATACATTAAAGGAGTAGTTTACTTTAAAAAAAAAAACTTTTGCTGATAATTTACTCACCCCCATGTCGTCCAAGATGTCCATGTCTTTCTTTCTTCAGTCAAAAAGAAATTAAGGTTTTTGATGAAAACATTCCAGGATTTTCTCCGTATAATGGACTTCAATGGAAACCAAACGGTTCAAGGTCCAAATGAACGTTTCAATGCAGCTTCAAAGGGCTTTAAACGACACCAGACGATGAATAAGGGTCTTATCAAGCGAAACGATCGATCATTTAAAAAATAAATAATAAAGTTTAAGTTTTATAAGCTCAAATGCTCGCCTTGCTCTGTTCTTCAATGCACGTTCGTGACTCTCCTGTTCAAACTCGTTTATCAAAATGAACAAATCTTTTTTTGAGTCATTTGGTTCATTCAACGAACAACAATATGACTCGAAAAAAGATTTGTTCATTTTAATGAACGGGTTCGAACAGGAGAGTCACGAACGCGCATCACAGAACAGAGCAAGGCGAGCATTTGAGCTTATAAAACTTAAACTTTTTTTTTATATAAATGAGTGATCGTTTCACTTGATAAGACCCTTATTCAGCATCTGGTGTCGTTTAAAGCCCTTTGAAGCTGCACTGAAAGTGTCTTTTGGACCTTAAACCGTTTGGTTCCCAGTGAAGTCCATTATATGGAGAAAAATCCTGGAATGTTTATCAAAAACCTTAATTTCCTTTCGAGTGAAGAAAGAAAGACATGGACATCTTGGATGACACGAGAGTGAGTAAATTATCAGCAAAAGTTATTTTAAAAGCGAACTACTCCTTTAAGTAGATATTGTATAGTGCGCCATTTGGGACGCAACTTATGACTAGCAAATGCCACCCACCTTTCTTACTGGGCATGAGGGCTCCATGGTTGGTGTTGTGACCGTGGCGACGAATAGGCAGCGTGCATGTGAAGAGAAGGTCACTGGGCGGCACTTGTCCTTCAAAAAGAGGCGTGCTTGCATAACTAGAATCTCTCCGTCCACTGCACAGACTCTCATCTGAGAAAGTACGTTGCAGGGTCCGATGAGGAGACTGTAGAGGAGAGCAAACACGCAACGCTCAAATCATAGTTGTGTTTACAAGCAGTTTTGTAGCCTTTTCAGTGTTTGTGTGCTCACCGCATCCCGTGATGGCGTATCCCCAGGGTTGTCCATAATGATGAGCTTTTTCAAGTCGTCTTCAACGGTGCTCTTGTGAGTTCTGCGTGGTGAGCGAAGGTCCCTCAGAGAGGCACGTAACCGAGGCTGTCCGAACACGTTCTTACTGTTCATATCCACCTGCCTGAAAGCACCAGGACATTCACATATGTGATGCATCTATTTCATAATCCAACACAAATATGAAAATGTAAACATATATAAACATATGTACTTGTTGCTGTTGCTGTCAGTGGAGGTGGTGCTGGTTGCTGTGATGTTCTCCTCCTGTTGCCATGCACTCTTGCTTTTACTTAATGACTTGGGGGCGGAGCTTGACAGCTGGGCGGATCCTGACACGGGTGTGACTGTTGAAGATCTGAAAGGCCGGGGTTTATCGGCCACAGCAGGGGTCTTAAACCCTTGAGGGGTATAGCAGGCCCTAAACACACACAATTCATTAAGATTTCTCTTATGAATAAGAAGTCTCTTCTGCTCACCAAGGATGCATTCATTTGATCAAAAATGCATTTAAAACCGTAATCTTGTGAAATATTATTACAATTTCAAATTGTAATTTACTCCTTTGATCAAAGCTGAATTTTCAGCATCTTTACTCCAGTCTTCAGTGTCACATGATCTTTCAGAAATCACTCTAATATGATGATTTGCTGCTCAAAAAACATTTCTTAATATCAATGGTGATGACAGTTGTGCTGCTTAATAGGTTTATAGAAACTGTAAAACTTTTTTTATTTTGTTAGGATTCTTTGACAAATAGAACGTTGAAAAGAACAGCATTTATTTAAAATAGAATCTTTTAGAATAGAATAGAACATCTTCACTTTTGATCAAATGAATGCATCCTTGCTGTATAATAGTACTAAAGGGGTTATATGATACTATTTTATAAGTTCATTACTTTAATTATTGGGTATAATAGAATAAGTTAACATGCTTTAATGTTAAAAAACACTTATTACAGCTCTTCTATTCCCAGTCTGTCTGATTTCTACAAAGCCCCTCCTGAAAAGCTCAGAGCGCTCTGATTGGTCAGCTGACCCAGTGCGTTGTGATTGGCCAATCACCTCAAACGTGTTGGAAATGTAACACCATTTAGCATAATCCCAAGCTTCAGCTTCCAAGGCTTTAAGCAATTTTTAAACACAAAGTTTATAATAACGTCGTCAGTTCGAGCCGAGTCGGATTCTGAAAATGTGGATGATCAAGCCTATCGATCGAAAACCAACTTTGCAAGCATGACTTGTTTCAAGCAAAATGTTTGATAGTCAGCGTTGTCCTCTCTCAGGTTCAGGAATCTGTCCTCTGTAAATAAATCTATGACTCTGATTCCTAATTTTATTACTTTTTGGAAGGCCAAACAAAGGAGTTTTGCTTTCACATCCAAACACACAGCGTCTCTACGACATGACGACAACACCACAAGTCATTAAAGCCTCTTCTCTTGTATGCCTTTGGCCATTATGCTAATATTTCACATAGTTTGAGGAAGTTATATCTCGGCTATGATCGAGGTGTTTTAGGCAAGTCTGGATCAGTGGAATAAATCCCTTTGTGTGAGACTGAGCTTAGTAACTTTGCAGATCGCATTCAAGCACAAACAGATAGATTACACACTAAAGGAAAACATCAAAAAGCATCATATCATATAACCCCCTTTAATTTCTTGATGACTCAAACTTTTAACCCTCTGATGGTCTTCAAAAAAAAGCTAACTCGGGGTCTTCAGGGTCTATTGGACCCCAGACAATAAGATTTAATTTTGTAACACAATAATATTTTTATATTATAATAATATTTATAATATTAAATATAATTTTACTCTGTTTATTAATGTTTTTACTCAACATTTGTGCAGTTTTTTGAGGATTTATGATTTTTTTTAAATTTCTATAAATAAAAAAAAAAAAATTTTAAAACAGCATTTTAAGTTAAATAAACTTTATAAAAGACCCAGATTTCTAACTTTCATTACTTTCACATTAATAAACAGTAAAATTATATTTGTAAAAAAAAAACAACAAAAAAAAAAAACTAATGATCTATTACAAAATTAAATTTTATTTTTCAAAGACCACGAGTGAGACTTTTTTTGTCACGCCTACATAAAAACAGATAACATTCCATTTTTTTTTTTTTGGTAGATCTAGAAAGTGTTGAGAGCTGTAGGAAGTTTCATACCATTTGGAAAAAGAGAAGAAAAAAAAATGTAATTCAAGCAAAAGTCATTTGGGACCCCGAAGACCATCAGAGGTTAAATAATGGTCTTTCCATTGCAGAATAAACACAATACCTCGCTTTGAAGTTGTCAGCGTTGGCCGATCCCGGAGGGGGGAATGTGCGTGTGCGGTAGTTCTTGCTTTGACTGGCTGATGCAGCGATGACGGGTGACGACTCCCTGCGCCGCCCTTCTCCGGCTCCCGACAGATCCTGCAAGCCGCTGTAGGTCGCAGAGCCATGCAGGGGTTTGTGGGGCGTTCCTGCAAGACTGCGGCTAGGTTTGGCTCCTTTAGTGTTGGGACTCGGTGTGTAGAGAGAAGCATCGATGCCACTGTCACTGGACCCTCCCTTACCCATTAAGTCCGGGTCGGGGTCTGAGGGGTCACTCAGGACACCGGAAACCCCACCTCCCATCCCGTCAAACCAGCGCTCGTCACTGTGACTGCTGGAAGCGTTGCTGGAGAGTGTGTTACTGCTGGAGTGACTGGAATAGTGTGTCTCACCCTGAGAGAGAGCAGAGACATAAGTACATGAGACTGAGAGCCAAATCAAACCGCTTCCTTGTTCTCGCGATGATGAGGACGACGGCTCACCTTAGAGTGCCGGTTTGGAGAGTCTTTCCCTGCAACGTCCTGTCGGGTCTGTCTTCTCTGAGCGGAGGCGACTGACACACCTCGTGATGACGCAGGAACATGCCACATGGGCTCTGTCCGACACACACACACAAACAGGTGAAGCCCAGTTCACACTGACAGAATCAGTCACTCATTGAAAATAAATGACTTCCAGACGACTTGTACCGAGGTTAGAGGTGTAACAATATATCACAATACAAAAATGCGACAATATGTATCGTGGATAGTGGAAAAAATTCAAGTTTTCAGAGTTTTAGTGTAAGTCTTATATTAAACTACTATATATAATGTTGAATATGATGTATACTAATGCAATGGGGGAGTATCTGTGGGTCCTGATAATGCCAAATGTCTGATGTTACCAGTAAAAAGTGGCCGACATTATTTTAAATATATATAGTCAGTGAAAGCGTGCAAGCATATCATCCTAAATTGTCCTTGGGTTATAAGCACCAAGTCCAAGCCTATTCATTTACACACACGATGTAATATTGATTTTAGCATCTTAAATCAACAGTACATTTTTTTGTAAACCTTTTACCTTATGTCTTGGAGTATCGCAATAATATCGTATCGTGAGTTCAGTAACGTGATATGTATCGAATCATGACGTGATGGTATCGTTACAGTGTGAACGTCCCCTTAAAGGATTAGTTCACTTTTGAAAAAACTTTTGCTGATAATTTACTCACCCCCATGTCATCCAAGATGTCCATGTCTTTCTTTCTTCAGACGAAAAGAAATTTAGGTTTTTGATGAAAACATTCCAGGATTTTTCTCCATATAATGGACTTCAATGGGAACCGGATGGTTCAAGGTCCAAAAGACAGTGTTAATAACAGTTTCAGATGCAGCTTCAAATGTCTTTAAACGACACCAGACAATGAATAAGGGTCTTATCATGCGAAACGATCGGTTATTTCAAAACTTATTCCAAAAATGTAACTTTTCTAAGGACAAATGCTAGCCTTGCTCTATTCCGTGAGGCGCGTTTGCAACGTCACGTAATACGTAATTACGCTCAAAAGGTCACGTAGCCAGGAGTACAGAATTAAAATCCTTTTTCCTTTTAATTCCTTTTTTTTGTAAACGGTGTTTGAGTTAGTTTGCACGTTCAACCTATGCGTTCAACTTGTAAACACTGACTCTGTATTTCCGGCTACGTCGCCCGTGACCTTTTGAGCGTAATTACATAATACGTGACGTTGCAAACGCGCCTCAGAGAATATAGCAAGGCTAGCATTTGTCCTTAGAAAAGTTACATTTTTGGAATAAGTTTTGAAATAACCGATCGTTTCGCATGATAAGACCCTTATTCATCGTCTGGTGTCGTTTAAAGACATCTGAAGCTGCATCTGAAACTGTTATTAACTGTCTTTTGGACCTTGAACCATCCGGTTCCCATTGAAGTCCATTATATGGAGAAAAATCCTGGAATGTTTTCATCAAAAACCTTAATTTCTTTTCGACTGAGGAAAGAAAGACATGGACATCTTGGATGACATGGGGGTGAGTAATTTATCAGCGAAAGTTTTTTCAAAAGTGAACTAATCCTTTAAGGGTGTTTGCCACTCTTTATTGTGCTTGATTATTAGATGTTTGTTGCGTTTCTTTCAGGCCTTGTTTACACATGATATTAAGATGCGTTTTGGTCAACTGGATCACAAGTGGACGATGCTAAATACAGGAGTAAATGGATCTAAAACTTTTTAGAGCAAATCAGAGTAAGTCAAAAACACATTGGACTTGATTGCTTTAGTAGTGGTTGAATGTGTTCAAAAAACGGTCTTCTCTCCGCCTACTGACCTAATGTGATAACATCCAGGAAACGTTCAAGCCGGACGGGATTTACATTTTTTCGGCTGATGACCCATGTTTGGTTTGAAGACAAGAAACATACTAAGCACAATGTTCTCTCACCATTCCTGATTTCTAACACACACTCGGCTGGTCAGAAACTAAAGCTGCTGCTCTCCATTAGATCGAAAGATCTGAAAAATCCCGTACATTTACCCGCTCATAGCCCAAGAAATCAGGACAGAAGTGATTGAAAGTGGACAAAAGAGACGGATTTAAAACACCAGGTGTAAACGGGTATGTCTCCCTCGTCTACTTGTTATGATACAATCGACCAAAACGCATCTTAATATCAGCTGTAAACAGGGTCTCAGTTTAGCATTATTTACATTTATTCATTTAGCTGACATTTTTATCCAAATCGACTTACAGTTGCTATATATGTCAGAGGAGCAACTAGGGATTAAGTGTCTTGCTCAGGGACACATTGGTGTCGCACAGTGGATTCGAACCCGGTATCTCACACCAAAGACATGTGTCTTATCCACCGCGCCATCACCACCCCAATTGTGTGCATAATGTTAGCATTTCAATTTCATTTAGAAGAACATTTAAGTTGACATATTTCATGTAATATGTATCTTTTATTGCAATCAAGAAAAAGATCTTTAATACCGTAGTTGAAGGAGTCAGACACCTGAATATCAGCATACTAGTGACTATCTCTCAGCCTTTGATCCCAGTGGGTTTGATAAAGGAGCTTTTATTCTGAGTTTATCCAGCAGAGGGCAGAGTTCACACAGTGACGGAGCGGTACGCACAAAAACATTTACAGCAGTCTTTGTTTAAGGACTGGAGCTCTATAAATGTCTTTGTTGTGTTTGTTTACCTGATTTGTTGCGTTCCATCGTGCTTTCTTGGCTAGTGAAACCAGATGATGATTCCCCACTGGAGCCGTCGATAGAAACATGTGGGTCAAATGGCTGGAGAGGCCGCTGGACTGACCCAAACCTACACACAACAACAAATATGAATAATATGTTAGTAAATATATTCTTATTTGGCTTACTTGATCATGTTAACCAGTTCAGGTTGGCTGACATGCCATTGGTGAGCAGGGTTTTGGAGAAAGGGCATGTGGCGGAATTAGCTAAACAGCAGCGTGAAGTAATGTTCGCAGAGAACAAAGGACGTGACTTCAGTCATCAGACTTTATTGGATTGTGGAAAAGGTTTGTAAGATGGTTGGAGGGGAGTTTGGTCATATCAGCTGAAAAAGAAAGCCGTCTAAGAGGCAGATAAATACATATAAAGACGTATATCTAACATACATGAAAAGTATGCACAGATCATGGAAAGTTTAAATTAAGATCTATAACATAGACTGGATGAATACTTATATTTCAAGCTGACTTTACCAAATAAAATGTGTGTCTTCATTATCTTTTATTAGTCTATTACACGCACCAATGACTAAAGCGCATTATGTGCATTAAGGAAACAAACAGGGTCAATTTTGACACCGCACCACTAAGTTTGCATCATACACACGCCACATTCAATCCTGAGTCACTTGCAACCCAAGTGTTCTGTCACTTGTCACCCTGTGGGTTTGAGTGATGTACGGCTGGATCTGATGGGACTATTAATAGCACTCATTAGCACATCTCGCTGAATCACTACCATAAACAGAGTCAGTGTGAAATGTTTAACAGACTCACAGTGCCCCAACATCTCTTTAATGCTCTAACACACTTTAAACTGCTGACGTGTTCAGGCAAAAATACACTTAAAGGAGTAGTTCACTTTTTAAAAAAACTTTTGCTGATAATTTACTCACCCTCATGTCATTCAAGATGTCCATGTCTTTCTTTCTTCGGTCGAAAAGAAATAACAATTTATGATGAAAACATTCCAGGATTTTTCGCCATATAATGGACTTCAATGGGAACCAAACAGTTCAAGATCCAAAAGACAGTTTCAGTGAAAACTGCAAACTGTTCAAAGGGCTTTAAACGAATCTAGACAATGAATAAGGGTCTTATAAAGCAAAAACAATCGCTCATTTATTAAATAAATAACAAAGTTTAAGTTTTATAAGCACAAAAGGTCGCCTTGCTCTGTTCTGTGATGTGCGTTCGTGACTCTCCTCTTCGAACTCGTTCATCAAAATGAACAAATCTTTTTTCGAGTCATTTGGTTAATTCAACGAACGAAATGAACGAATTGACTCGGATAAAGATTTGTTCATTTTGATGAACAAGTTCGAAAACTGAAACTTTGTTATTTATTTTTTAAATGGCCGATGGTTTCGCTTGATAAGACCCTTATTCATCGTCTAGAATCGTTTAAAGCCCTTTGAACAGTTTGCACTGAAACTGTCTTTTGGACCTTGAACCGTTTGGTTCCCAGTGAAGTCCATTATATGGAGAAAAATCCTGGAATGTTTTCATCAAAAACCTTAATTTCTTTTCGAATGAAGAAAGAATGACATGGACATCTTGGATGACATGGGGGTGAGTAAATCATCAGCAATAGTTTTTTTAAAAGTGAACGACTCCTTTAAGGTCTACGTGAGCTAAAAGTTGCCAACCAACTTTAAATTATTATTGTGACGTATTTTCAAGTGAAATTAAATGTGGAATATAATGGCAAGCTTCATATCAGCGGCTTCATCTCTTCACTGATGGTTAGAAGGGAGTGATTAAGCATGATCCGCCCCAGGCCGTCAAACTGACATCATCAGAGAAAGAACACCATTCCAGGATGGAAATTTTCAGATTTTGACCAAAGATTACAAAAACGATTTCTTTCTGTGGGCATCTTAGACAGATTAATTGTTCACCACAAGACTAGTAATCAGCACTACCAAAGTAAAAAAAAGTACTTTTTGATTTCACGCAGACTTTAAAGTATGAGACAAAAACACAATCAGCAGAATTATCCTCCTCATTAAGCTCTCTATAAATATTTAAGGTTTATCATGGGAATGGTGTTTGGGGGGACAAGCTCTAATTAGATGCATAAAAACCAGGATATGCTAATCAATGACACACTTTTTATAATTACATTAAATATGAATGCATGTGAAAAATAAGAAACTCCGTGAACAAGTCAGTTAACTCACATGTATGTTAACTCGCATTCAAAAAAGAAACGTTCGCAACAAGTTCCTCTGGTTGAACAGGGTAGCCAACCATCAAGCACATAATAGAGCGCCATGACTGTCTATACATGCCGTGATCTCGGTTTTATACATGTATACAATCATCCGCAAACACACAATAGCACTGTGAATCAGCACTGTAGGTCTAGCTGATACATGCCTCGACCGCAGCCTATCATAAAGCATCAGACACACCCACCGATGATGTTAAACAGCGCCTGAAGATGTTCATTTCTACCCTTACTCACAGTTATAGCATTCTGTTGTATTAGTTTCCAAGCGCTGGGCAAAATAATGAGTATTTATTCACACTATGTGAGAGCACTTCAGGTATATTAATAAATTATGTTTCTGACAGCAAACATGCTATAGAGTTGGGTTCACTTCGTCAGATCAGTTCTTTTGAATTGAGACCAAACTATTAGCAGTCGTTCACACAGAATGTGTTTTTGCATTCCACGTGATTTTCTACGATAACATGCTAGATCGACGTGTTTGACCATTGCGTTCATCAAAATGAGTCATTTGGTTCATTCAATGAACGAAACGAACTGACTCAGAAAAAGATTCGTTCATTTTGATGAACGAGCTCGAACAGGAGAGTCACGAGCGTGTGTCAAAGAACAGAGCAAGGCGAGCATTTGAGCTTTTAAAACTTAAACTTTTCTATTTATTTATTAAATGCACGATCATTTCGCTTGATAAGACCCTTATTCATCGTCTGGAATCATTTAAAGCCCTTTGAACAGTTTGCAGTTTGCACTGAAAGCGTCTTTTGGACCTTGAACCGTTTGGTCCCCATTGAAGTCCATTATATGGAGAAAAATGCTGGAATGTTTAATCCAAAACCTTAATTTCTTTTCGACTGAAGAAAGAAAGACATGGACATCTTGGATGACATGGGGGTGAGTAAATCATCAGCAAAAGTTTTTTTAAAAGTGAACTACTCCTTTAATTCTGGTGCCTTGTAACAAGTGGGATGATATTGTACAATTATCATTACCTTTCAAAATGAACACCCTGAACAGGCGATGATAACTGGTTGAGTTTATGTTATCCCTATATGGACAAAATGCTTGGAAACATCAGCTCAAATCTATGAATTTTAGAATTTACTTAATAAATTCTCATATTATTTACTATTCTCATGTCCATACAATGGACAGCTCAGTCAAGGGAAAGTATGCCAATATATGCAAAAAACAAACATGTGACCGGCACTGACCCGTCTCGGGAGGGTTTATAGCGGATGAAGGGTCCGCTGAGTCCCGGCACTCCCAGTGCAGTGGAGTTAAACCCAGGGGCTGGACTGGAGAAACTAGCCGAAGGGTTTCTGTACGCCATCCCTCTGTCCCCGCCAAGAGGAGACACACTGTAATGGTTCTCTGGGTAACTGACAGGCCTGTGGGAGGAGACGGAAATAGCTAGTGAGAAGAAAAACAAAGCCAAAATATGCGCCTAATAGTTGGTTTTCCAGAGATTTTAACCATATGCCGAAATGTCTCGCCTTTTAGCAGAGATGTGCTGGGGCTCTCTGTATGGAATGGGGACCAGAGCTTTGTGGGTGCGGCTAGGGACCGGTGGGGGTCCGCCGGGGGTCCAGCGCTGGGCAGAGCTGTGTGTACCCGGGGGACTGTCCCAACGCCACACTGGGGTCCGCTGCCCCGCACGATACCCTGCAGCCACTGGCTCCGCTTCTCCCTTCTGCTCCATCATCTTCATCTCGTACTCCTCCGTACAGCCCCTACAAACACAAACATTACATAAACCATTCAAATTTAAATATGCAAATACCAGCTTCAGTACTCTAAAATCGTTCATCTGTTCATAACTCATATCTCTCTCTCTCTCTCTCTCTCTCTCTCTCTCTCTCTCTATATATATATATATATATGAAGAGTTCAGATGCAAAAGCCTCTAAATGCCATTTGAAATTTTTTCTTTAATGATGATTTTTATAAAATTTGTATATTTAAGTTCAGTAATTTCACTTAAATAACAATTAATAGGTAATTATCATTGCCATTTAAGTGAAATCACTGAACTTAAATATACAAGCTTGATTAAAATTATCATTGTAGAAGAAAATTTCAAATGGCACTTAGAGGCTTTTGCATCTGAACTCTTCATATATAACTATAGATTTAAATAATTTTACTGTAATTTATATAAATATACCGTTTAATTTATATACTATTGTCTAAAAGATTTTTTTTTCACTAAGAGTCCCTTATTTAAATTTTCTCCCCAAGATTAAATTAAAAACGGTAATATCATTAAATATTATGAAAATTTAAAATGAGTGTTTTGTAATATATTCCAGTGATGCAAAGCTGAATTTTCAGCATAATGACTCCAGCCTTCAGTGTCACATGATCCTTCAGAAATTATTCGAATTTGCTGTTCAAGAAACATTTATTATTCTAAGTGTTGGAAACCGATTTTTTTGTGATTCAGGATAGAAGAACATTTATTTGAAACAAATCTTTTGTAATATTCTAAATGTCTTTGTCACTTGAAGAAATGAATGCACCTTGCTAAATAAAAGAATTTCTTAAAATCATACTGACTCCATATTTTTGAGTGGCGGTAGTGTATATAAATCTATTATACCCATTTAAATAAATGTATTTAACTTCTGGGAGCAACTACACCTCTTCATAAAGATCATAGAAACAGCCACTGAAACCCTCGGTCAAAGTCGGTCAAACCTCATTTCAAGTCTATTATTGCCATTTTATATTTCAGATTAACCCAACTCTAAACAACACGTGAATACAAAAGCTGTATTTGGACTTTTATCATGTCAGTTTCTTCCTGTCTAAATGAGTGGCTGTTGGTCAGAACAGGCTGGAATGAGGATCCGATTGCTAAGCGCGACTAGTGTGATCATGACCATTTTAAAGAAGATGAAAACTCTTCATCCCGTGTTAAAGGTTAGAGATTTTAAGGGATGGTTGAGGGAATGAATTTGAGTGTGTGCTTAAGCACAGAGGGTCTGGTTTACTGGCAGATTAGTCCTAAATCCCCGTTGACCAGTGCAGTAACCTCTCCTGAATGCCAAACAGCATGAGACGCTCTCATCAGCGCCAGAATCCCTCTGGGTCTCTCTGCTTTCTGATGATGATGAGAAACTGAAACCCACTCTGACCCCCTCACACTGTCAGCACTTTACCACAAGGACTCAAGACAAGGTAACTTCATCACTCTCATCTACTCTCATTTAGATTGTCAGTACCTTTTCCTGTTTCACCTTTTTTTTTTAAAGAGACGAATACTTACGGTCACTTTTAATCAATTTAATGCGTCCTTGATGAATAAAGACATTAACACTTTACTTGAAGGGGCGTGCATAAGATTAATATGACACCTTCATAATCATGACATGACATATGTTTTATGTATGTTTGTGACAACTGTCATTAAGTGTCATTCGCTCAGTTATGACATTTTGAATGCAAATATGACATTGTTTGAGATGTCTTTGTTATGACACCTTGACATAAACCAATACATCATAACCTGTCAGTGTCTTTGTCATGACAACTTGACATTACTAAGACAACAAAACATGACATAGCACATTAATTATCAAGCTTTATTTGTTAACATTACATTAAACTGTCAGGTGGTTGGTTTTGACATTGGCTGTCATGAAGCCATTATAACTTTTTAATGACAAATTCAATTAGTACCACTGTAGTTGAGGTCACGAAAAATATTCATGACACAGTTATAATGCCTCATGACAGCCAATGTCAAAGCCAACCACATGACCGTTTAACTTCATTTAATGTCAAGTTGTCATGACAAAGACACTGACAGGTTATGATGTATTGTTTTATGTCAAGGTGTCATAACAAAGACATCTCAAACAATGTCATATTTGCATTCAAAATGTCATTATTGAGCGAATGACACTTAATGACAGTTGTCATAAACATGCACAAACCATACTTCATATTCAAGACATATGTCATGTCATGTCAGTCTTATGCACACCCCTTCAAGTAAAGTGTTACCGACATTTATAATATGGCCACGTTCACACAGCAGCAGAATACAGTTGTCAATCCTGTATGAGTCCTTAATACGGTTACGTTCACACACAGTTCAGTTATTTATGAGAGTGACAACCGCATTGCATTCTATAACCAAACACACACCCGCAAATTTTCAGGACTCACAACCGTGTTCTTAGAAACCCTGCAATGTGTGAAGCAGGCTGGACAATATATCTCGATTGGATTGCCAGGTCAAAATGACAAGACTTCAGTTTTATGGACGTCTCCATATTTGTTATTACTGATATTCCAGCCCTTAACCTAGTGGCAACTTCTGCTCCCTGACATCTATATTTCATACATCATATTTATTGTATGCTGCTACCTATTATCCTCCATTCACAGCGAGGGAGAAAAAGACAGTCAGAAAGCCAAAATGAGACAAAAGAAAGCAAGGAGAGGGAGAGAAGGAGGGCGAGAGTGGAAAGCACACCAGGCCACAAAAACTCTCTTCTGAAGACCACAAGGACATATAAACTAGCCCTGACTGACTACACACACATATAGAGAGGATGTAAACTAAATACAAACTCTTAACCCTAAAGGTAAAATTCACGTTTATATAAACCTGCCAGCTCCATCGAGGTCCAAAAGTCTGAGAGCTAATGAAAATACTTCCATTTAACATTTTTTTTGTGTTATAATTTAATATTATTAAAAAATTCATCCAAATTAAAATCGTGAAATGAGTGACATTAAATTGAACATTAGTATTTGCTTCAGCCCCTTTTGCTTTAATGACAGCAGCAGTTTGTGTAAATCTCTGATGATCTTCTGACTTCCTGTACAAACATTAACATGATCAATGACACAAATTTGCTTATTTAATCAGGGACCAGTATGGACCCCACACAAGGAAAAAAAAAGCAAGATATTGTGGCTGAAACTTCAGAATCTGATCAACTTTATTCACTCCCTCTGTAGTTAAATCATGGCCACGAGTCACAATGAAACGGAAATAGCAATGGAAGTAGAGCCAGACCGATTTATCGGTACCGTGGCAGTTATTATGGCCGATAAATGAATATTTAAAAAATAAAATAAAAATGGACGAAACAAGCTTCAACCATGTCATGAGTTTGAGTAATTACGTTATGTTACGTTGTTACAGTGTAGTTGACTGACTGTCCTTTTAACTTTTGACAATGTGACTGAAGTATTTCTTCAATAGCACGTGACAGTTATAGCAATGAGACTCATCATCTCTCCTTGGCCTGTTAAATGTATGTTTTACAATTTGCAGTATGACGTTATCCATTGCTAAATTATGGCTCATCATAGACTATCTAACCACAAAGCTAGCTAATGCCACTATCATCAGTCTGTTCTGTTGTGACAATGAAAGAAACAAGTTTCTTTTTAAAATGCGTTATATTATTTTTGTTAAAACTCATAAATAACTACAAATAACTAATGTTAGGGAAATCTGTTAATGTTTTGTTGCGCGTTTCTGAAATAATAAATAAATAATTAAATAATAAAAAAATATCCGCCGATATATCGGAATATCGGATTTTGAAACCAACAAATATTTGTATCGGTATCGGCCTTCAAAATCCATAATCGGTCGGGCTCTAAATGGAAGTATTCCCAGATACGGCACAATTACAAACCGTTCTCAGCACGGTTGTCTAACTGTATAACCGTACTGGTATAATGCCTGTTGCCTGGCTATCAGTTTTTCTGTATCTGGCCAAGCACAATATTTGATGAACAGATGTATTTTTATTTAACTAGTAGGGCTGTCAAACGATTAATTGCATTCAAAATAAAAGTTTGTGTTTACATAATATATGTGGGTGCACTGTGTATAATTATATATATATATATAAATATGTAAATACACACACATGCTTGTAAGTATTTTCATGAATATACTGTGTGTATATATATATATATTTATATATAATTTATATTATATATACATATAAATATTTTATATATAAATGAGATATAAAATATATATAAAATAATTACAATTAACTAACAGAAACAAATGTAATGCTCATTGTTAATATTAGTTAATGCATTTATTTACATATAAAGTGTTCCCAATAGTTTACATCATAACGTTTCTTTGTTCAAAATGAAGACTGCCATCTTTTAAAAAAAAAAAAAAAAAAAAACCCCACCATATTTTCAATGTGGTCTCAGACTTTTGGACCCGACTGTACATTATGCTTAACTTAGAGATGATAACAAATTCTCAGACAATTATCAGCACATGCAGTTTCTTATTAAAGACACATAATTAATCAGCACACATTAATGTTTCCTGAAGCCACGGGTGGACAAAGACAAGAAAAACCCCGAGCGTGAAATTACAGCCTCGTGTTGCTACCTCTTCAGCACTGAAAGAGTGCAGTCAGCTCCAACACTCCTCTTTTACTGCCATCCACCCATCCAAGTATTTTCATTCCTTTGTCATTCACAGCTGTAATATAACTGAGTCCCAGCATCTCACGTCCATCCTCTCTTTGTCTCCGAGCCCATCACTAACCTCTGCGTGTAGACCGGATTGTTGTATCGGATGTCCGCAGGAGCGCCATGAGGCTCTGACTGACAGCTGAAGTACAAACCAACCCTGACAACCGGACACGCACACACACTTCTGCTCTCCCCACCCCTCCAATCCGCTCTTTCACTATGATAACAAGAGGAAAGAGAGAGAGGGAGGGAGAAACGGAGGGAGAAAGAGGAGGAGGGGTGTTACTTTCCACCGTATGCAACACCCTCCCACTTTGTTTCCCAGCGAGGAGATGCTCAGACATGCCGGTCTAAATATCCTCTCCCTGCATGCTAAACACGCCGTCCGTTCCCTCTCGGTGTCACGCCGAACACGTCTTAATTAAAACCCCTTACTTATGTATCTTTCCACGGGCTTTAGTCTCATGCAATCTGCTCTCCTGACTCTCAGAGAGTGGACCAATGAGCAAACAGAGGAGGGAAAGCGAAAGAGATAGAATGACAAAAACACAAGCATGTTGAAGCATGCAATTAGCACGCTCCTTTCGTTCCTCAGCACAGTGTGGGTGGGGGCGTGCGCGCGAGAGAACGTTTCAAAGAGAGTTTACTTGTGTAATTAACCACAACTGCGAACACATGTCCCTCTAGCATGCAATCAAACAGAGTAATTAGTCCCTTGCAGGAGCCACTCAGCAGAAAGTTCAGAGACATGTGACGCTAAACTGTGCAATATAATCATTTCAAATGATCATTGAAACAAAACCGGTGTTTTGGAGTCTGCAAACGTACCTTTTCGATGCTGAGGCTTCACATAATCACCGTTTTCATTTGTAAACCGTTCCATCCCTCTCTCCTCTCCTCTTCTAACACTCTCTGTCCTGCTCTCTCTCTAACACTCCCACTCACTGTTCCCCGGAGAACCGAGGCGTCTGCCAACGTTCTCAAAAATCTGGAGAGCGCCTGTGTGTATTTGTGCGCGCGTCTGTTTGCGCACCAGACAAGGAGGAGGTACGACTCGAGCGAGAGAAACAAAAGCTTTTCCCCTCTCGTTTGAAGATACGTTGTATCACCTATGAAAACAGCGAACCCTCAGTGAAATCGTTTGAGTCGTGTCAGAGGGGTTCCAGCTGGAGGGCATCTGCAACGAGCAGCATTAACTCTGCCACGAAAGATTCGTCATTAATCTTTCCAAAACCAGAATGTGTCTCCAGAGGGGTGGAAAGTGCAAAAAACAAATAACAGCAGCCCTGTCAGAACTGAAATGTGCTGCTGCCCAGATTTTAGGCTTAAAGGGACACTCCCTCCATTTGCATTAAAATTTCCATTGTTAGAGATCCATTTATACTATTGAATGGTCGTCCAACACCCTCTCAATTTCCCGAGACGAGAGAAATCCGCTATTTACCTTTTTCACCTCCTCCTCCAATTATGCGAAAATCGTCAATTTACGTCATTGTAGGAGGAAGTGTAAGATACCCCTTTTCCACCAAAGCATTTTGAGAGCCGGTTCGGACCATAGACCGTAAAAGAAATGGACAGAGCGATCTCATTAGAACTCCATTGAAGCCCGTTTTTGGCAACCGTTAGCCTACTTTCACTAAAACTGCTTCTACTGGGCCATAACATAAGCTACAAGGTAATGGAGCATTTTATACATTGTCGTGTTTCTTTAGAAACAAATAAAGGACAAATGGGGTCTTCAAACGCCTCAGATGTAAAGTTATTCGCTGTCAAAGTGACGCCAAAATGAATTGGAGTCAATGGGAATGCTAACGCAAGTGAAGTTCTGCTACAAGATGGCGGCTCCCGCGAGGCTTCAACTTCAACTTACCGACCAGTTCCAGTTCTTTGCGTTTCGACAGCCAAAGAACCGGTTCTCGGCCGGGAAAACTGGTTCCAAAGCGGCACCAACTTTTTGCTGGACTAGAACCGTTCTTTTAACACGTCATGCTTACGTCGGGGGCTGGGGCGGGTTTAGATGTGTACTAAACATATTTTCTGACCATAATATTGGATCGCAAAGCCAGGATAAACATTTGTAGAGTCCGTTTTTGTAATTGATATGCTTGAAGTTGGCGCAAGCGTTTCTATTTTTTATGTATTTTTTTTATTGAAAACATTATAAGCAAAGATAAATAGAACAAATAAATGGAAAGAAAAAAAAGACACAAGACAGGGGTACATAACTAATCAGAAAAGATTACATAACAAAGGAAAAGATTAAAAGACTTACATATTTCAATTGTTTTTAAAGCCTTCTTGGTACACGAGTTTGAGATAATCCCAAAGAGCGTTTCTAGCTAAGACGTATGGTGACGTAACAACGTCGTTCCCTGGGCGCTCTAGTCAGTGGGAAAACAAACAGGTTCTGAAAGGGTTCGCAAGTTGAAACAACTCCGAACCAACTTTGAACCAGAACCAGTTCCGAACCAGTTCTTTTTTCGGTGGAAAAGGGGTAAGTGGAGGGATTTCTATAAAGACTACAAGCACTAGTTCCCACCCTTTAAAACCCGCCCATAGGGGGTTGGGCCTAAAACAGACCAATCACAGATCAGTGCCAGTGCGTTTGATTTCACCGACATAAACTTTTTAAAAATATGGGCGACGGTACTGAATACGAAGATGGATGCATTATGGATAGGGACCGAAACGCGGCACCAATAGGGAACCGGTTCCGAATAAGAACGAAAATGTCTCTGTGTCATGAGGCGCACACACGCAAAGTCTCTCGCTCTCTCCCTCGTGCACTATACGGTGTGAGGCACAGTCTGATCTGTCTCACATGCGCGCTCTTGCTCACTCGCTCTAGATTCTGGGAGATTTGAACTAATCTGCGGGCATCAGGGAGCAGTTATCAATATGCGGGAGACTGCGAGGGGATTAATGAAGACGCTGAAGACAAAACGCTCCAAGGTTTGTCTGCATTTCACGTGTAAAATTACGCGTCAGAGTAAGCGTGCCGATTGTCTGAAGCCCATACAGAATCACGCCAATCCATTGGCTGATGGCGTGGGAGCCGCCTTGACGCTTATTATATTAGCGCGCATTATCTGATTTCATAGTGCGAAACGATTTCCAGGAGTGGAGCTCAACTCTAGTCTACATTGACGGGCGGAGGAGTGGGAGTGGCCTGCGGAGCTGAGCATTGCAATGCACTATGGGGGTTGTTGTCAACAATCCACCAGCACTAAAAAGTCATTTTCTGCCTTTTATCGACCAAATTAGAAATTTATGACCCCATTCTACTATATATATGACCCACTTTCAATACATATTCATGTCTCCAATGGTGGAATTACCCTTAAAGTCGCTGTTTACAGTACAGAATGACTTGATGATGAATTTGATGATCTATCAGAGAACGTCTATTCTGTCCTGACTGCATTTTTTGTGTGTGTGTCTTATTCAAAAAAAAGGATTCCAGGATTGCAAAGGATTTCAGCTGTGCTGCACTCTACGAATTGTATATCTGGCATTCTTTAAAACATCCACACAACAGGCGTAATGAAGGGATTTGATGCTCTCTCGTCTCTAGATCTCTGGGACATCACAGGCAACAGTACACTGAATGAAGGAAGCAGTCGATGCTCTCGTCTCTATATAAGACAGGCTGGAGTCCGACAGTCTTTAATGGTGTTCTCCGTTAATGATTTATCAAAGATGAATGAATTTAATGGAGTCACAAGAGCTATCTAACGTTCTGATAGAAATGTTGGGCTAATGGCTCTTTGTTATCCTCTACAGGGATATTCAATTAAAGTTCTGAGAGTTACAACTTGTACATTTTCCTCCCAGCAAATGGCCAACCAATCATAGCATAAACGGATTCAGGAATGAATTTCAAGTATGTAGTATGAAATCAAATAAGTCAAATTAGTGCAAGAGCAATTATATGCATTATGGCTCACTCAACTGAATTTTAAGATAGTTTTTCAGGGTATGTACAGGAGCAGGGTACAAAAAAACCATATAAATGAATATAAATATAAGTTAATGAAGCTTAATTCAGCTTCAAACATGTCGTTTTTAAAATCTTCATATATGCCACACCAGAATATCTCAAATCTGGCTCTGGATCCTCAAAGCCTCATCAAACTATCTGTAATTTTCTAGCAAAGCCGGGTTCACACTTTTCTTTATGACTGTTGCTATTCAGACTCTGTATAAACATGACTCTCGCTGTAAGCCATGTCACACTGGGATCTCTGTTGTCAATGTCAGACTGTACGACAGTCAAGACGCGTTAAAAATGGACACACACACAAGACTTGTCCACAGTTTTACATGCGGGATAGAAATGGTGGATAGCAAACAAAACAAAATCTCTAGCGTTAATTTTGATCATGGCTTTTCTTAAAAAGAAAACTGGAAAAAAAATTGAGACGTGTGTGTAGCAAGTGGTGGTTTGTTGTTGTCTCACTAATTGCATCATCAGCTTCGGCGCTCGTATTGATTTTTGATTTGATGGTTGTTGTCGGATAAGTCACACTACAGGAATGTGCGTCAAATCTGACATTTAGTAGGAGGTCAAATTTTATAGCAAGTGTATTGGCTGTCGGTAAACATGTGGTAAACATGTCAAACTAATGATCGAAGACTTCAGATTTTAGCCTAGGATTAGAGAAATCTTTTAGGATTCACAAAATTTGTCTCAGGTGGCAAAATCTTTGCTAAAAATGCACACAAAATGCTCTGAACCCTGAACCCTGTGATTTACATTGTATATGAATACTAGAACAACACTGGATATGAACCAACAGTGTGAATGTGTAATGCATTGTAACACCTGTCATTCCTCTCTGCCACATCAAAGTGTGTATTTATATATATCTCTCATGCATGCCGCTTCAGATGTGGCTTCTGAGATCTAATAAATCATAAAGTATCTTGTGATGTTACAACAGACAGCATTTGATTTCTCAAACAGCAGCCATTTACACCATCGAACTCGAGAATAAGTGCAAATTCCCATAGGCTCACCTGCGGGCCCCACCCTCTTCATAAGGTGGAATAATGACCACTTTTACAGTGACAGACGTCCGCAGTAAGTCGATCATCTGATCATGGGAGAGTGTCACCGCTGCAACCTTGCAGATTTCCACCAATCGGCTACCCTGCCGGAGTCCCGCCTGCCAAGCGAAACCGTATTCCTCCACCTCGGACACCGTTCCGTCCAAACGCACATGGAAACCAAGCTGGCCTAAACCATTACGTCGCAATGTCATATCAACCGTCTCACAACCTACAGTCAATGCCTGCAAGGGGAAACAGAGAGACAGATAGGAGCTCAGAGACTATAAGGGTGTGTTCACATTTGTAGTTTGGTTGGAAACATGGTATTTTAACACCGAACCTAAAAGCATTTGGATATGTTCACAACCTGATTGGTCGGCTTTTATTAGATATATTTTAGGGCTGGGTAATAAATATCGATTTCTCGATATTAATCGATTCTCAATTTTACGAACCAATTGGATTCTTAAATCTCAAGAATCGATTAGTCATCCTGTTTCATTTGAACTAATGGGACATTGTATCGCGGCTGTGCGCATCCAAAAAAAAAAAAAAAAAAAAAAAAAAAAAAAAAAAAAATCGCAATAATCTTTGTCCTTTGTTACTATTGATATGAAACAAAGTCTCAAATTTCAAATTACGTCCATTTTCTTTAGAAATTCAAAAACATAAAAATAACGGTTTGGCGCTGTGGCGTGAGATCGCTCTGGCGCAGCTCAAGAGAAGCAGCAGCGCTGATCTCTCTTCCGGGTTAATAATACCAGTTACAGCGCGAAATAAACATGAATGAGCATCTGAAAGTGTGTTAAAAGATAGAGTACAACTTATCGAAATCCGTATCATGTCACATTGATTCGCTCAATCAGCGTTTCAACCATGGAAAGACGTCAGTTAAACAGCTTGTAATCAATGTCATGTATCGTCATATTTACCTCAGAAAACCCACATAAACTCGTTAGTCAGCTAGAAAAAATAACTCTAGAGAGGAGCATTTTGCTAAATACAGTATATACACCATATTACATGCATTATAATCTTAATGTTCTTCAATATTTAATGCATATTAGAATAAATCTGGCAAGTTGACAGCCACCATTTACCAATATTGTTTATATTTTCATATAATCTTCTTATTATAAAAATAAATACAAGTGTAATTTAAGTGTTTGTATAGATACAAAACAGTTCATTATTACCTTAATATTGGGCTAATGAAGCCTAGTAGGATACAACTAGACTTCCATAGTTTACAGCATTAGTTAAGAGATTTGATTCCCTTGAGAAAATTTGCCATTTATTGTAACTGATATCCAAAATAATCAATATTGAATCAAATCTTGTGAATCAAAATCGCAAATTGAATTGTGAAATGTGTGTCAATACCCAGCCCTAATATATTTTACACTGAATCTTACAGAACATCCAAAAATGATGCTGTGTTCGGGGCTAAATGCGCTCACCCAACATATGAGGGTATTTTGACCAGCTGAGAACTCATGAAGAGATTCTAAAATGTGTAAAGGAGTCAAAACAGTCATCTAGATGTCTTTGGTCAGTGATGCATTCATATTTCATACGAACCGCACCAGAGTTTGTTAGGAAGTGGACTGAGACCCATCTCACTAATAGCGCTTTTCCACTACACAGTACCAGCTCGGCTCGGCTCGCCTTTGTTTGGTTTTCCACTGTGTAAAAGTTGTACCTCTTCCTGCTTTCGGGTACTTTTTTTGGTACCACCTCCGGCGAGGTTCTAAGCGAGCTAAGGCGATACTAAAATGTCATGAGAAAACAATGCCGACTGCTGATTGGTCAGTGAGAATCGTCACCATAAAGGATTTTGAAAGCCGATACTGATACAAACATTTGTTGGATTTAAAATCCGATATTCCGATATATCGGCCGATATTTTATTATTATTATTATTTTTTTTCAGAAACGATGATAATAGATGATACGTGTCATTGCTATAACTGTCACGCGGTATTAAAGAAATACTTCAGTCACATTGTCAAAAGTTAAAAGGACAGTCAGTCAACTACACTGTAACAACGTAACGTAACTATTACTAGCTAATTCCGCCTCACCTTTGGGTTATTTAACAGCAGCAAAACTAGACATGATAGTCAGTATAGTCAACGACTGTGTAGAGTGCCCTCTGGTGGACAAACTCAAGTCCAACACTCATGACATGGTTCAAGCGAGTTTCGTCCGTTTTTATTTTATTTTTGAAATATTCATTTATCGGCCATTATAACTGCCGATACCGATAGTTTGGAAAATGCCTAATATCGGCCGGCCGATATGGCTCTACTGGAAAAGCGCGATAACAGAGCAATCGCAGCAGAGTTCGTTTTAATCCAAACAAAATGCCAAGTGTGAACACACCCTAAAACTCACATCCCATAATGCAAACCAATAACTTAGCCATCAATGTATGTATCAGTACCTTAAGTCTCTGCAGCACCTCTCTGATATCGTGCGCGCTGCCCTCGGGTACCCGTAAGGCCACGTGGTCTCCTCTTCCATAGAAAATCTTCAGTGCAAGTCTTTCTGCCATCCAGCCAATCACATCCGCACAGAAACAGTTAAACACCACCTCTTTGGTGGAGCAGTCCGCCAGCACTATATACTCATTGGAGATGGCAAGAGCACAAGGAAGCTCGGTGCCTCCGCCACTGTAGTCCTGCGCAAGTACGCGCCAAACAAGCGCCCCGGCGGCACCCATTTCGGCTGCTTCGCGAGCCCGGACGCGCTCTTTGCGTTTGGAGGCCAGAGAGATGAGGTTGTTCAGTTTGCCAGCAGTGTCGAGCGGTGTAGTGGAAACACAGTTCTCCGCCAGGTCCCGCAGGTATCCTTGGCGCGTGCGGGTTGCCATGGCGTGAAACTTCTCTGATTTGTGCGCAGCATTCTCTGCATTAATGATCTTGGCCAGCAGAAAAGCACGAAAGGCAGCGGGGTCACGGAACATCATGCCATTTGAAGGTATCGCCGGACCAAACGGAGGGACGTCCTTCATGCGGGTCACTGCCACACTATAAGAAGAAGAAGAAAAGAAAGCTTTCGGTCACTGAACTATATTTTCCACGACATAATCAGCCACTACTGTACTTAGCAAGGGTTGCTATGGAAACAAGGCCAACCTGTAGCAGGTGTTGTCAGAGCAAGGGTTGTGCACACGGACAATGACGAACACGTGCTGGAAGTGAGAGCGAATATTCTGTGGGGTGAACGGGTGGGCTCCCGGCTCCTGGAATATAATCGTGACTATATCATTTCCTATGTGCCTCTTCCTCAGGAGCTGTGAATGAAATGAAAGGGAGAAATTCAATGGAATAAACAGCTAGGAAAATGCTGCCACAGTGCCAGGGGTGTTGCTAGGGCGTTCTAGATGGTTGCTAGGTCTCAAACCAGCCACATTCACTGACCGTCTTATGCATATTGCACACAAAACTAGGAAGCTTTACTCTGATTGGCTGACTTTATTCTAGAAAGTGAGGACACAATGGTTTTTTTTTAATCAATCTGACTGGAAACAAATGAACTGTCACAATTGAACAGTTTTTACATCTAAATAAATAAATAACAATAGTAATAATTTTAGAGATTAAAGTGAAAAATTGCCAAAATATTTTAAAAAATCATTTTATGCTTCTTGATTTCAACATCATCCCTTTTTTTGTTATCAGTTATTTACATCAGTTATGAGTTTTATGTTATAGATAGTTACAACAAATATGACGTAATGAAGTTCTGGTGACCACATTTTTTCCATATCTTTGAAAGAGACTTAAATCTTTTGTGTGAGGCACTCTATATGTAGATTAAACTAAATGGTGGTCACAAAAGGGCCCACTCTTAGGTCTCTATGATATTTTATTTCTATGAGTCTGGATATGGCTCAGATCTTTCCTTCAACAAGTACTACTTTATTGTTTAATGCGCCAATGTACTTGCATCAACAGATATCAAAAAAAGATTGCAAGCGTGGAAGAGTAGGAGAGAGAGAGAGAGCAAGAGAGAGAAAGGATAGTGTTCTGCTGAAGGACACAGAAGAAGAAAATGTGGGAACTGGCAGAAATCTCTTCATAGATGCACAATCGTTCCGCTGGTGAGAGACACGGATGTGTGAAAAAGCCTGTAAACAGCACTGCAGCACAAATCTGTGAGACAGACACTAAAACACAAGTAATCAAATGTACTTATGTTGTTAAAAGATCATGCTGTACTAGGATTATAAATACCGGTGAGTGCAAGACAGCACAGTAGTTCATATCTTGTGATATGATGCATCTGAGTCTGTTTGCCATGGTCACAGCACTCAGATTCAACATATTTGCTCTCTAAGGGCAAAAATTTGTCCAAATTCGTGGTAGCATTACATGAATCCTTGATGGAGAAAGTAATCCCAGAATGCACTGCAAAAAGCTCAGTGAAAACAAATCCAAGATGGCTCTTTTGGAAACACTTGAGTAAGTTGAGTCCTAAATGTGAGGATTTATACACTACCGCTATAGTAAACTTATTAAGCATTGATAATAGAATTATTTTTTGAGCACCACATCAGAATATTAAAATGATTTCTGAAGGATCATGTAACACTGAAGACTGGAGTAATGGTGCTGAAAATTCAGCTTTGTAATCACACAAATAAATTACAGTTTATAGAAAATAGTTATTTTAAATTGTAATAATATTTCACAATATTACAGTTTTTGATCAAATAAATGCAACCTTGTTAAGCATTAGATTTTATATCCAAATTTATATTCCAAATCAGTGCATAAAAGGCAGCTATAGAATGATAAAAAACTATTTTATTAATGGAAAGTTTTCACCAAATGAAAAAAGATTAACCGTTTTTTTGGGTCCGTAGATAAGTGGAATATACTGTAGCATTACTTTGATATGAAAAACAAAAGATCCGCACTCGCTTGTGACTTCTTAATGAATTCATAAATTAAATTTGATTCACTGAAGGCGGCTGATTGCCGAAACGTTTCATTGATCCATGTGCTTTGTTGCATACTAAATATATATATATATATATATATATATATATATATAAAATTAATTTATATGACACAAGCGAGTGCATATCTTTTGTTTTTTGATTTGAAAATCAATGGAAAGTTTTCATAATTAAATAAAAACAAATATAATACGAACGAACCCTAATGAGAATGTTTGAGGAATGCCATTACAGTGCTGCCTGGCGAGCAATGCAAAAAAGCATCTGAAAACAGCCAGGAGTGCCTTTCTTCACTGTTATGTACAGAGTTGACTTGTCTATTCTAAGCTGTGAATGTGTTCTGCGAGTTACGTGGACTCGTTTCAACTCTCTCTAAAGTGCTAGGAGAGCTGACAGCAGAGATGCTGAGAACCGATGTTTAAAACTACTGTTAATCAACATAAATAATAGACCATAAAATAAAAGAGCATCTCTGTGGCCTCCAATCTGAGTCAGAGCAATAGAGGCTGCCCACCCGTTCACAACAGTGTGAGAGCATCAATTATATAAGCTTTCTTACATTTCAAACACACACAAAGGAAAAAAACATGGAAACACTGCCCTTCCATGAACGCTGACATCCCGTTCTATCTTCGCCACAACATCCCTTTCTTAATCGCTACAACACACTCACATGTGGGACTGTTTGTGTGTGTGTAAAACAAATAAATATCTGAAAGATAAACACTGCCCTCTGCAGTTCAAATGAATTAACTTAAAGTTCTGCACAACCAATGGTACAATTTTGAGTTTTTTTTATTATTCTATTATATTATATTTACCTGGTCTTACTGCATAATTTTTAGTGCATGTTTTAAGGCAAATAAACTTTTTCTTTTTGAAAACAAATTTGTTTTTTGCAGCCAATATAACCCAAGCTGCACAGGCAGGAAAACCTAATAAATCAAAAATAATACAACCTGTTTCATCCCAATGCCCAATGAACCCATACTTCAATGAAATACCAATAGATAATAATTAATAATAATAATATATTGTAATGCACCTGTCATATACCCTGTATTAAACCAAGCTAAATAAAACATGATGCATGAATAACAATAATTATTAAATATTAAAAAATGTTACCAAAATGTGATTAATTGAAGTCTCCCCCTCCATTATTTCCCTTTTAATAGTCTATTTCACTCAGAAATATATCACACTATGCAAGTTAAATGTGCAAATATTGAATCATGCTGTCTTTAAGCCTGTTTTTATAATGAATGTTTTTAGGGCAAAGCTGTTGACTCATATGCACGAACATGAAACTTCCTGAGGGCAAAAGATGCCACATTACTGGATTTTAATCAACAGCATGGAAATCACTAGACAACCACACCCTGCTCTGATTCATCCAGCAGTGCACATAAAAACAGAGGGAGAACTTGACAATAACCAACCAAAAGAGAAAGAGCGAGAACAATTCCTTCATAACCACATGTAACACAAAATATAGACTCTGTGAGTGGACGTCCAGAAGCTGTGGCCACTCCTGAATAAAAAAAAGAGCTGTGGCACATCCAGTGGATTTACTGCAGCCACTTCATAAACTTTACTACCATTCCAGATGTTTCTTTACAAACTCTTGGGTAACTTTTTTCTACAAACTTTTGGGTCTGCCACAAACAGCCCCGCCACAAACACACTGCAACACATGAGAGCAAAGAAAATGAACAGCATCTGAACAATGTGCAATGCAATCTGGGAGTCTGTCCAGGTGGGAGAGAGGGGGATGTGTCAGGATAAGTTGGGTCATGTCTGTGCTCCACAGGCTCTTACAGTAGATGCACTGGTGAGCATGTGTGTGTTTCGTACCTGTTGAGGATTATTGGGCATGTATGGAAGCATGGTGGACACGTGAAACATGATCTCGTAGTCCTGATAGGTGGTATACAAGGAGTGTGTTCCAGTTGAGTCCGCTGTTAAACATACACATGCATATTAATGATTTAAAACTCTGAGACCACATTGTGAATATAGAATAAAAGTTCTAACAAAAATCTATAAAACAAATTCATATTTTGTTCATGGTGATCAGGATTTACCCAGTTCAAGTGCTACTGTATGTTTATTCAACTGTAATGTGCAATTCACTTTCACACTGTTGCTAAAGATGTGTACACTCTTCATATTGCCTTGCAAAGATGACAAAAAACTTGCAATTTACTTGAGAACATAGTAGGGTTGCCGCGGTGAGGAAAATTTCCCACCGGTTAATCGACGTGTGACAACACCGGTAATCCCGGTGTCACCGTGGACGGCGGGGTGGGGGGGTTAAATAGCTTTTAAATGCGTGCCGAAATCGAAATAAGCGCACTTTTAAGCGTACTTTCTGCTAATACAGAACTTTTATTAGCATAACGAACGAATCAAATATAGACAGAACTTTTATTAGCATAACGAACGAATAAAATTAACCCCATGCATAGGCTGAAAAAAGTGAAAATCGGCAAACTGTGGGCCCAAACAAATAAGAACCATAAAACGTTTATTAACGAATAAGAAAATAAAATAGGCCTAAATAAATTACACAAAGTTTCAATAAGATAAAACCAAATAAAAAGAGACGAATATAAAATAAAAACTTCAAAAAGGATCTTAGCCTACATAAATGACAGCAGTCTAAAAAAAAGTAAAACACTATAAATTGGCATTTATTAACATTAATATATATTGGCCAAAATATTGCCAAACAGGCGCTTTTGTATTGCGTTTTGACACCAAGTCTTCCGCCATAATCTTGCTTTTCTGTAATTTGACTCGTTCTCGTCTCCACACGTGCTAAATGGAATCCTGATGCTTGCTGATCTCTTGGCACGCACTGCGTAGTTCATTTTTAATTATAATGTATGCTCTCTTCTGAACTAAATAATTGAAAATTATTATTTTTAATTAATTCAAATAAATATTTTAGCAAAAACGAATACTTAAAAAAAAAGTCAAGAGATCGTGGTGTCACGGCGGGAAAGAGATGTCACCGGTGATGGGGCTTAAAACCGGTAACACCGTTAACACCGTCTATCGCGGCAAGCCTAGAACATAAGAGCAGTTGCATTTTAGATTTAACATTTAATGGTGATTAAGTGTGAACTGGATGCATCAGTGAGTGGATGGTGAGATGTTTTGCTAAATAAAATGATCCTGCCCGAACTTTATTATAAGCGAGTTTATGTGAGATTTCAGTGTGGATGAGAAAATGTGAAATGCTTTTGTGGACGGAGCAAAAACTGTTTTCAAATGTATCCGGATTAACATAACCAAAGTTTTGAACTTGAAGGAGAGCTCGGGTCAATTTTAACATTGAGCTCATTTTTTTGGACATTTGGAGTGCTGTCAGTACAGACAAAAACGATAAAAATCGGTGTTGCCTACACCGTGTTATCCTCTTTTTAATATTCGCACCCTGTTGACTTCAATGGGGCATGTTCTAAACCTGCTTAACATCCTTGATTTGTCATTACGAGTGCACAGCCATGTGAGTGGTGTTATTAAGAGTGACCACGGTCAATCTGACTGCAGTAGATGTGAAAGATATCAATAAAAATGATGTTAATTCAGCCAGCGCACATGCATCTATTTGCTTCCTGTTTTCGGTGGAAGCCCACAGTAGTCGATTGTCGATCTCACGCGCGTGATCATTGGTGAATATCATCTCAAACCTACCACTGTGTGATGTTCTGAGAACATCAGCTCAAATGGATAGTTCATCCGAATGAGATGTTGAACACACGGAGGAGGTTTGAGATGATATTCACTAATGATCGCACGCGTGAACTCGACAATCGACTACTGTGGGCTTCGACCGAAAACAGGAAGTAAATAGAGGTATGTGAGCTGGCTGAATTAAACTCATTTTTATAAATATCTTTCACGTCTACTGCAGTCAGATTGACCGTGGTCACTCTTAATAACACCACAATAACATCGGATGTTAAGCAGGTTTAGAACATGCCCCATTGAAGTCAACAGGGTGTGAATTTTAAAAAGACAATAACACGGTGTAGGCAACACCGATTTTTGTCGTTTACGTCTGTACTGACAGCACTCCAAATGTACAAAAAAAATGAGCTCAATGTTAAAATTGACCCGAGTTCTCCTTTAAACAGTGTTTTAATTCAGTCCTGAGCAAGATTTTGGGCCATTGAAAACTGACAGTGAGATCTTGGAGCTACCCAGCGTGGCGCTCCTAATATAACCAAGAGACCATCAAAATGTATTTTCACACTGCGCTTTTCATGGTCGCAGTGGAACTCAGATTAACATGGAAGAGATGCGATTAATCGCTTGACACTTTATTGTATTGAGCCTTTTTAGGAAACATGTAAGTGAGACAGAAAGCCATGCTCACTTTTGGTGTCTAGCTGGGCAGCGTATTTGTTGAAACCCCTCAGACACACAGTTTCTCCCAGCAGATCGAGGAAGGCGGTGAAGGCTGGCGTGGCCTCTTCATTGTTGTACATCTCCTCCTCCGTGCTCTGCCCCGCGCGACACAGCAGGATGCCCACTTTGTGTTTCTGACTTAGCTATTTACACACAGAAATATATCGAACACCACATTTTATGTTGTTTGGGAACACCACATTTAAGACACCGTACTGGACCTAGTGTCCGACTGGTCATCCTTCACTCACCCCCTGCTCGTCCAGTTTAAGAAGCTGCTCTGTGACCTTTGGCGTGCTGAGAGCCAATCGCAGACAAGATACGCTGAGCTCTGGCAGCACATACTCCAGAACTTCTTTTAAAGGCAAACCACGAACCGTTCCGTGCTTCGCTGTGGACAGAACAGCGTCCTCCAGTATCGCTCCTCGCAATGTGACCAGCTGCAGCAGCCACAGGAAACCATGTGGGGAAACACACACACAATCAAAAAAACATCATATGACTGACCAAATATCCTCTGAGAGCATGTGACCGAGCATGAGAATGATTATGAATGGCTGAAAAAAGCGCCCACTGTGTGGCATCCTTTCCCCACTGCTCCATGATTCATTGCTTGCAGCATCTCTGTTAACCTCACACATGCTGATGCTAAAGCCATTAGCTACTGGAACATTAGCACACAGGTGGAGACACTGACATTCTTATAATAGTTTGTTTTTGAGGCCTGTGTTTCTGTTGTGGCATGAGTCACACATCTGAAGATGTCACATGGACAGCCACCCGTTCAATCATTTAACTCGAACCTTTGACCAAAATAACACTCTTGAACTACAGTAGTTCAAGGCCGTTTTGAGTGTGTGAGTGTGAATGATCTGAAGACGCTGCATTGTTCAGAGCGGGTGAGTTTAATGTGTCCAGACAGCCATGTAATCGGACTAAACCCAGCAGAGCTGCAGTCATACCAGTACAGCTCAGCACTTTTCAAACACGCCATTATTAAGCAATGGTAACCTCGTGGTCTTTATCGCAAACACGCAAGGCACCAAACACACTCAGAAATGATAATGTTACTTCATACAGGACACATGATGGACTGATTTATAAACGCATGACATGAACCAGAGGCATCATGCTTTTTGTGTTCATAAAAATGTCATAGGTGCATTGAGAAGCCCAAAGTCTTCAAAATGATTTAGTCCAGCGTCTCACATTATGAGCTTTTTGTTTTTAAAGGAGTAGTTCACTTTTAAAAAAAACTTTTGCTGATAATTTACTTTTTACCCCCATGTCATGCAAGATGTCAATGTCTTTCTTTCTTCGGTTGAAAAGAAATAATGTTTTTGATGAAAACATTCCAGGATTTTCTCCATATAATGGACTTCAATGGGAACCAAACGGTTCAAGGTCAAAATGAGAGTTTCAGTGCAGCTTCAAAGGGCTTTAAACGACACCAGACGATGAATAAGGGTCTTATCTAGGACCCTTCGAGTCATGGCTCGTTCATTTTGATGAACAGGAGAGTCACGAATGCTCACCAAAGAACAGAGCAAGGCGAACATTTGTGCTTATAAAAATTCAACTTTTTTTTTATTTTTGAAATGGCCGATCGTTTCGCTTGACAATATCCTTATTCATCGTCTGGTGTCATTTAAAGCCCTTTGAAGCTGCACTGAAACTCTCATTTGGACCTTGAACCGTTTGGTTCCCATTGAAGTCCATTATATGCAAAAAATCCTGGAATGTTTTCATCAAAAACCTTAATTTCTTTTCGACTGAAGAAAGAAAGACATGGACATCTTGGATGACACGTGGGTGAGTAAATTATCAGCAAAAGTTTTTTTTTTTTAAAGTGAACTACTCCTTTAAAACAGCAAACAAGTTAAAAATAGTCCCAGCATCCCTACATTGTGCTTCTAAATGGCCCCAAAGGTATAGGGTTCTATCAAATAGCCCAGAAGTCTTATTGTCAAGCAGTTTCATCAGATTTAAATCAGATAATAGCGAGAACAGACAACAATAAGCTTCAGTTTCAGGCTCAAAGAGGTAAATAAAAGTGGCTGGAGAAGCCCATGGGTGTTTTGTAGGAGAATAAATCATCCTTCAGTTTGATCCAGGTTTATTTAATTTAACTTCCCTGTTATACACACCTCACTAGTGCGAAAGATGATGCGGTACTGGTACTGGTCCTTTAAATCTTTGGTATCGTCCAGTTTCTCTCGCCGGATACTCAGAGCCACGGGCCCCAGCTTCTCATCGGTGCCAAAGTAGTTGCAGTGATCTGTGGAGACAGATAGAGAGAGTAATGAAAGAACATAGAGAGAGGACATAAATAAGACAGATTAATACCATTAATACAGAAAATGAGAGAGAGAAGAAAAATAATTAATGAGGTGAGGAGAAAAGTGGAAGTCGATATGAAGGATGAGAGATGGAAGGAAGGACACAGGGGACAAAGAAGGGATTTATAAGGAAAACCTACACATCTAGGTCATGGTGGCTATAGAACTTCCTGTAGGTATTGAGAGCATTCAAATCTAATGAAAAACCACGGACAAAGCCGATACTGCACACGATCTTGAGAATAAAGGAATGATTATTCTACTGGGTTTCCTACAGGTTTTTGCAGAGGAGCATAGAGACTCTGCAATCTGGCCAAACAATAACAACTCTCTTTTAATAACCTATTATTAAGTTTTTAATGGCAATAAAACATTGATTTTTTTATTTGATAGCTTTTCATTTTAAAGTTTTATCATTGCATTCAAGACAAACATAACCGCACATAATGTGGTTTGTCTGTGAATCAGTGGTCTCCCGTGGTCCTTTCGGTCTGTTTCAATTGGTTCAAAGAGAACCATATCAATCATGTGATTCATTCACAAAAAGGAAAGCATGTTCCACGGGCTTGTTTCCACGTGCATGTTTGTTTTTGCATGGGAAAAATGCTATACTCTCAGATTTACTGCATCCACGGATCAAAAATACTACATAGGAAGAAGCATGATGTGAATTTGTGAACGTGATATCCTTCAATTTTCCAGGCTTAATTTCTTGACGGCATTTTTCCAGTATTTCTCGTCACATGATGTGAGTTTAGTTGATTTGTTAGGGTTCTGAAAGTTCAGGAAACTTGAGTTGAGAGAATTATAAGTCTCAGGAGCATACAGATATGGGCTTTTTAATAACGCAGCAAAGATTTTGATACTATGCAAAATGTTGCCCTTCCGGACTGAGGAATACCAAATCAGTACAGCTGCATGGCTGGCACTACAACACAAATACACAAGCAATACTTTAGTGACGCATTGACTAAGTACCGCAAAAAGTGTTGCTGAACTGGAAAATTAAGTAAACGGGTAACAAGAAGTAATTGGCACCAAAGTGTAAAATACTTTAGTGGCTTGGAATCATCATTAAGTTAAACATTTAACACTTAAATGAGAAAAACAGATCACACAATGAAAAGCATGGCTTAAAGGTGAACGTTAAAATACTTCCTCTTTCCCATCTTACAAAGGAAAGACAACTATAAAGTAAGCCAATCATAGGCTTATTCTCCCAAAAGGTATAAAGCCTGGGGCGCTATTAAAACATCACAATTAACTGAGCATCTGAGCAACCAGGCCAACACAGCAACGTAAGCTCAACAAATAGCATGAATTTGGAGCAGGATTATCTTTTCACCTAAACAATTTCAGATAGGAGGAAATTTAAATGGTAAATGGACTGCATTTATATAGCACTTTCATAGACCCATTGGTCACCAAAGCGCTTTACATTTGCCTCACATTCACCCATTCACTTACACATTTATACACCAAAGGCGCCATCCAGCTCGTCCAGCTCATGGACACCTCGAGACCTTTCGGTTTGTAGACAATCTACATGAACCACTGAGCCACTGCCGCCCCAAGAGTAAAGCTGGTGAGAAATGTATAAAATTTCTCTTGCGTTTTCTCTTGCAAAAATGATCTTTTACATGTGACATTTGTCATTGTATCCATATCCCCATGTTAAGATGGTTGCATTTTGTGCTGCTTAACTTGAAATTATGAAACTTGTGTGCATGCCCTTTCTGGCATGCAGCCTGGTCATCGAAAACAAACTTCCGAAACTCTGGATGACAGAGATTACTTCTGAAACGCTAACCTTTCTCACCAGCTTTACTCTTCATAAAAACAGACAACTAATTAGAGCATTCAGATAACTCGCATCTGCAAGGATTTATCTAATGTGGCTAAGAGGTGACGAGCGAGCTATTTTTAGACATTGTGGGTTGTTTTTACAACATTGGCATTTTAGAAAAGCAAGACCTTTAGTGAGATTAACATTTGGGAGGCAGATGTGTGGCAGGAGTTTAGCTTCAGCTCCAGGTTGTACTTCTTTTGGCTAATAGCAAGGAGCATTGATAATTGTGGCATGCTTTGATAATCTCTTCCGAAGGAAGAACTATAGGTGGAACTTGGTTTTGCAGGATTAAATAAGCTAAAAATATGTAAATCCCAAAGACAAAGTCCTGTAATGAGACTAAATGAAGGGAAACCATGAAATTTAAGGTTGTACAGATACAATTGAAGGTCAGACCACCTCTAAAAGAGAGATTGAAGCTGATCCTGAAAACAAATTGGATTTCAAAATTACATATTTTAATAAACGTATCAATGTAGTTGGAGGTTCTAGTTGACCCAGCCTAAAATCAATTATGGACGAACGGTAAAGTCTCCTAATGTAGCAGTTTCCTTTATCTAGATAGAAGCCATAAATGTCCTACCTTTCCCAAAAAAGTGCTCATGGTAGTATTTGGCACCCAGGTCAACATGCTCGATGCAGTGCTGCTGCAGTCTCTCTAACCTGGTGGCCCGATCTTCTGGAAGTACCTCCAGTTTGGACACACTGGCATTGCTGCAGCGAAGATGTAGCTGAGCCTCCACCACAGCAGCCTCGCCTCGCTCTGCCCACGAGCTCAAGAAGCTGACGTTACGTTCCCCACAGCTTCCGGTCTCATTGAGAAAGTGCGGGCAGCTCAGCAACAACTGTTGCTGAGAGTTGGGGTTAATGCTAGCTGGACCACCTTGCTCTGAATGTTCCAGTCCTAGGGTTGATCCTTCTGATAGGTCTCTGACACTGAGGTCATCAGTGCTAGAAAAGTTGGGCTCCACTCCCCCCAGAGCAATAGCTCTGGAAACTGCCAAAGAAAGAGCAGCCGAAGAGGCAGCCGAAGCTCCGGTTGCCGTATTTCGCCGTTGGGCGGCGTAGCTACGCCGAGCTGCTGCCTCGTGCAAGTCGAACAGAACGCTCTGAGAGTCATAGTGGGCAAAACTTCGCACACATAGCCAGGGTTTGGAAGACAACGTCTCGGGGGGCCGTGCGTCATCCGCATCGCCTCGTGGATTCTCCGTTTCACCCCGACTGGCGCTACGGAGTTTGCGGAATAAAGACGAGGTGCCAAGGGATGACTCTGTTCCCCCACTCTTTTTGCGTACACGATTCTCCGGGTGGTCGTCGGGCTGTGGTGTTGACAAGGCGGCATGGGAAGATGGTCCCTCTAAAGAAGCACCAAGCAGCTCCCCAAGCTTGGCAGGGGCTGTGCTACGCTGGTCTGGCCGCTCCTGTTGGAACTGATTGAGCATGTCAAAGAAGCTTTGCTCAGACACAGCCTGTACGTTGATGGAAGAGGTACTGCCATATTCCCGGAACAAGCGACTTTCGACCTCCGATTCATCTTGCTCACTTAACGTAATCTCGCTGTTGGAGCGCTGCCGGAGGGGAGCAAATACAGAAGTCCGAAACCTTGGTGGTGTGCCTGGAGGCCTCGGACCTGATTCAAAGAAGTGACCATCCCTGGTTACTCGCTGTGGCGCACCTCCATCCTCACTGTTGACGTCATCCGGATGATTGCCTTGGCCATTCTCAAGCAGCGATTCTCTTGACAGTGCCCTGCGTGGAGGCCACTCAGCAATCCGAGCTCGAACCCCCATTTTGGGCACTGAGACGCGGGGTGGTGCTGGATCGCCCATGGAAGAGTGGCCATTATGGAGGGGTAGACGGAGATGGGGTGGAGGAAGAGGGGTGGCACACACCCCTGTATCTCTGTACATGTTCATGGAGCCCACTGTAGTCTCAGGGCCAAAGATGAGGGCAGGGGTTGTGGGGAAGAAAGCATCCTGGATCGAGACTTCTGGTGTTCTGTGAGGAGGTGTTGAGATGGACAAGCTCCACGCTGCTGTTGCTTCCTCCTCTCACACTCATTTCTTTAGTAGGAAAGGACTAACCTTCCCTAATCTTTTCGGAACAATCATGAAGCTCAAAGGCCACTCAAATCACAGACCTGCAAAAAGGCAAGAAAAAAAGAAAATTAGTCTGGTATTCATTTAATCTGGATACTTATGTACAACATATGAAAACATTCTGTTTTTGGGCGGGTTTGTGATCTTTTTTTCCTTTCCCTACATACCACTTACTCTAAGCACTTTGGAGCCCCAACTTCTCCCAAACCTTTTTTTCTAATAGTGTGATGTTTTTTTGCTCAAGGGGATTGCAGTTTTGAGAGAAAAATGCAGAGAAAAGCTGACTGAAACTAAAATAAGAAAAAGGGAGTAGGATGAAAAAGAGACAAGAAGAGAAATAGGTTAGTGTGAGAGAGAAAGTGAGGTGATCGGTTCTCAGATGGGGATTTCTCATACTCCCTTGGGGCTAATCTCTATTCCTCTTCCTGGCAGATATTCTGTATTAATACCTTTTAAATATGAAGAGTTCAGATGCAAATGCCTCTAAGTGCCATTTGAAATTTTCTTCTTTAATGATGATTTTTATCAAGCTTGTATATTTAAGTTCAGTTATTTCACTTAAATGGCAATGAAGATTACCTATTAATTGTCTTAAGTGAAATTACTGAACTTAAATATACAAGCTTGATAAAAATGATCATTCTAGAAGACAATTTCAAATGGCATTTAGGGGCTTTTGCATCTGAACTCTTCATATACAGTCAAGAAAATAATTTACCAAAATCTTTGCACAAGCAGCTACAACACCTAGTTCTACTTAGCAGCTGGCCAATATTGTTCCCTGATAGATGTAGATATTACTTGCAAATGATGTGTGAATGAGTATTTACACCAACTGACAAAAGTAAAAGAACAAATTACGTAAATTGTGGACGTAAAGGAGCGAACCAAAAGTCTGAAAATGTGAAAGTCAGATGTAGTTTACTAGACAAGTAAGTGTTTATCAACAGTCACGCAAAGCCCAATGCCTACTACTACTACAATGACCATGCCCCCTGACACTTTGACAGATGCTGACAAATTTACCAGCCATGAAAACCATTACCATGGTCCCATGACAGCTATAACAGATGGAGAGGTTGGGTCAGCAGGGTGAAGCGTCCAATTACCTGAGATCTAGCTGAAAGTAAGATTAGGATTCTGCCCACATTCAGCTGCATACAAAAGGGGTTACATAACAAGGACTGGCTGGATTACTGATGGGAACTGCTGAGTAGATAGATAATAGGGTGGACGGTTTTACTTAACCAAGAATGCATAAGCATAGGATTGTGATACACTCTAGATTTTGAACGAGACGCTCAAACTTTGAGACAGAGAGAAAGGCCCCTTGAGTCTCAGAGTATCTCCACATGCTTCATCCCTCACTGTGAACAAATGACAAAATGAAACTGACAGAAAGTCAAAGAACAAGACAAACACAAAAAGACAGGATACTAGGGAGAGGCAGAAGTAGAGCAAACAGAGGAGCGGGAAGAGAGGAAATCTGACATGGTTTGTGGTGAAGGAATCCAGGGAAGAGAGCAAGAGGGAATCTGAATCCCAGTGACTCGCTTTAATATGAAAGTCATCTTGAATCAGGCTTCACTGCAGCTCAGCGACTATGAAAAGCCACTCAGCATCGCCTGTTCCTCCGTGTAACTTCACATTAGCTCCCTTTTCATTGTCTCACCATCTCCATCCATCCAAATATTAGATTAAACATCCACAGCTTGTCTCTCTGTTTGTGATAAGTAGGCTACAGTAATAGTAATGTATGAGACATCTTTCCATTCTTCACTTCAACAGCATTGTTATTGTTTAATGATCCTGATCAGTACTGGCCAAAGAACAGCACACTATATACTCCAGGGCTGTCAATCTTCCTCTACAATACTATTCAAATTCCATTCCTTATTTTATTTAATATTTGAATAATATTAGAATATTAAATGCTAAAATTGATCCTATTATCAATATTTACGACATTACACATGCTTATGGATCGCCAATGCCACTATAGCATGTGAGTGCTGTTACACGTTCGGTCCACTAGAGAGACATTTTATTCATGCTGAATATGGTTGAAGCGCTTCCGATAGTTTTCGGCTGATATCTCCGCTAAAACGCCACCGAAAATTCTGAAAATCGTTCTTTTCAGTTCAACCACACGATTGCAACAAGTTTGATGCACACCGAATCCGTTGAGATATTTGCGTTTCTCGCTTCACGGGCGCTTTTAACGTCGTTAAACATTTAGGCTACCATTTTTGACAGTTGTTATGATGATACACCGTGGATAACGTGCACACTGGTGTTACGATTCAAAAACTTTATTGATCATCAGACGAACAAAGGCATTCGCCAAGGCGGCGAAAAGGCAAGATTGCATATAAAAGAAAAAATTTAAAATATATATATATAAAAAAGCAATATTCTAACAGTAACTTCAGCATTCGAATAGTATTAATTTTTTTTAATATTCAAATTATATTCGAATTTCGGAATTTCTTTCCCTCCAAGATTAACGCCATCTACAAGACATTTCTCATATGTCTCTGGGGTGAGATTTAGGCAAAATCCCCCCTCAAACTCTATCCATTCAGGCAAAGGTTCTTCAATACAGTTTCAGTAATTCATTTCAAGGTCAGTCTCAGCTTAAGACATACATTTTTCAGTCTCTCATTGTCCAAAAACAAAAAAAAAATCTATAATGTTTCCAGCAGTTCCTTTTCTGACCACAATTTACAGTTGTGAAATAATTACTGATAGTGCACATCAAATTTATCCTCTGGATATTAGATTACAATCATACATGGGTAATTCATGAAACAAAAACTTCGATACAATCCAGTCAGAACTAAAAACAGTCATGTAGTTATTTCACAGTGTTTGCTCTCAGCTATGCCACTGGCAATAGTCGCTGATTTTAAATGGGTTGTGTGGAGCAGTGCCATAGTGCTGCACTGAAGGTGGCTTTTTGTTTCAGTGAATGTAAAAGCACTTCAAGGTGAGTTTGTGTAAAAGTTTCACCCCCAACTTTTGGCAGACGCCACATCCCAACACTCACAGGGCAAGTTCACAACAGCGGCTGCAGAAATAAGGGGGAAATAATGTGTTACTTTCCAATTGAATGTTTTTCGGTTTCCCCCAGCCTGTAAATTCCTTGTTTTTATTCTGTCTGAGTGAACCGGGAAAAGCAAGTATGAACTGTGTGAATATGCAGACGTTTAAACTAACACACTACTGGGAAGCAAGCCGACACCAAGTGCCAGATTTGAAAGACTTCAAACTGTTTTTAATTGTTCACATAGTAATTAGCTCACATTCTGCTAGCTCAAACTGAGACCACACACACACACACACAGGTAGGCATGTGCCGGTATCAAATTTTAATGCTGCAGTTAATTGATTGAGCTTTTATCACGGTATATGGTATTATCACAATATTTTAATGAAATTATATTTTAATGCTCAAGAAAAACAGATGCATTGTGGGTCTCTAAAAAAAAAACTCAACTTGCATCACAATGTGTAATTGTGATTTTCAAAACATATGGTTACTAAACCAAATTGTTTAAAGTTTAGTGACAAAATGTTACAATGTTTACATGGTACAATGACTGGTAGGTTACTGTTTGTATTATTCAATTAAATTCTTGGATTTGCTTTCAGTCTTAATTCAATATTGACTCATTTGGATAAATATTAGGTAGGCCCCAGTCTGCTAATGTTTCTCAAGAAAAAAAAAAATCTCACATAATGCTGTAAACATACAGAGAGAAATTAAATATAATATTTAGCAAAATGACAGAGTTTTGGTATCAACTCGTGTAGTGCGTTACCTCTGTTATGGATCAATCACGTTGTGTCGTGTGGTGTGAACAGCTCAACAACTTGAACACTCCTGATTTCACAGAGAGCAAGTCATGTAGTGTGAACCGCACAGTTTAGCCCGACGTTTTAAAATCATGTAGTGTGAACTAGGATTTATTAGTGATTTTAATTCAACTAACTTGGGTCTCATGATCCCTCCATCAGACATCGAAAGACAGGGTTTGGTGTCGGTTTGTGAGCCCTGGAGCTTTAAATCACATTAAATTCTTCTCGCTCATACCATTGCAGCCTACAGCAAGTGACTCAGCTTATACCTGCTACAGACAGCCAGTGCCAGGACAAGATCTGTCAATCACAACACAGCTTGTTTCCTCTGACGATTTCCTGTCACTTTGTTTTGGGGTGTCAGACATGCACCCCCTGGTGATAGCAGCTGGCCAGTGTGTGTTTAAAATGGGAGGATGTGCAATGGAGGGTCGGCGTTTGATCTGCCCTATAGGGTTTACATGACTGGACTGGTGAAGGACAGAGGAAAGCATATGATGCTGGAAATTAAAGGTGAGGGTCATGGTGAAGAGAGGACGGACGTTACGGATTCATGTGTTTTGGACTCTTGGCATTTGCTTCATGTGTGCAGGCAGGGGCTAGTCATAATCCTTTAATTCACTAAGATAAGCGATGAAGGTCAAAGGTGTGTAAAATCCATAGTGTAAGTGAAAGCTAATCAATAAAGCAGAGCAAATATGAATTATAGATTAGAGGGAGGTCGCGCATGTGCCACACAATGGGAGTTAGCAGAAAAAAACAGGCACACATTCTGCATGTTCACAAAATCTACTAGTAATATACATTTACATTTATTCATTTAGCTGACGCTTTTATCCAAAGCGACTTACAATTGCTATATATGTCAGAGGTCGCACGCCTCTGGAGCAACTAGGGGTTAAGTGTCTCGCTCAGGGACACATTGGTGTCTCGCAGTGGATTCGAACCCGGGTCTCTCACACCAAAGGCATGTGTCTTATCAACTGCGCATCACCATCCACCCCATATTTCACATAATGTCTTATGTGAAAAATTATTAGTGCAGTCAGCCAAATACAGTGAGTTACACAATAAGACCAAAAACATTCAAATTGATTATTGGTTGACCGAATTTTTGATATTTTAGAAAGCAGTGTAGCCAATGGCCACATAAAACTGATATATACTAAACGACACACAATTTAATTTAAAGATAACACATAACACACTGCAAGTAAATTTGTTTTATTATTTATATTTTGCATTTATATTTGTGCATATTTACTAAAGCATGAAATAAATCGTTTAAAAATAAATTGATTCGAAAAAAAAATATTTAAAATTTGATGAAAAAATAAACATTTATAATTTAGATAGCAAGTCCTTGGTTCCGTCATTCCATTATATATGACTAAAACGAAAGGAATGTAAGCACTTGATAATCTGGTATGTTCATGTGCATTAGAAGTCATTTTCTCAAATAAATACTTGGTAACACTAAGTCGGCCTTTGGCATTAACACAACGACAGCGTTGGGGGCCTGAAAACGAGTTTCAAAGTGGACATTTTGGAAAACTACTGCTATCGTCTCGACGTAAACTACAAAAACGTGAATTTGTGCACTGCAAATGTGATGTCATGCACTTGTGTGTTACGTGTTCAATCTACAGGTGCATAGTGTTTCTTTACAAAGTGACATTGCCATGTACTGGCCTGGCAGCATAATCAGCGATTCGTGTCATTTTCGTGGATCCGTGTGAATGGGGATCATTTTGATCACGCTGTTGTTTGTATGCAAAAATGCTAAGGAAAAAACATACCCTAATTTTATATGCAGTACAGTGATTAATATGATATATATGTGTATAGCAGAAAAGTGATTAATGCAGGGCATTTTGGCATTAAGGATTTAAATTTTGTCGCTCATTTTGATCCAGTGACCGAAGAACTCAAAAAGACACACCATCACACACAGAGAACACTTGTTTTTATGCAAGCTAAGAATACACACTTTAGAGGGTCCAACAGCTAGATTCGCTTAAGTTTCGAGGTTCGTGAAATTACATTTTTAGATATTCAAAAATTTGTTTAAATTTAATCAAATGCATATTTGCTGAAAGCCACCTTTATATGAAAAGTTATAGACTTTGCATTTAGAAACTTTTCATATACAATTTAACGTGACTAATAATTTATTAGACAGAACTGTTTTATAGATGGTAGTAAACTGTTTTTAGCACTGTCAGAACCAAAATCCTGGTGGATATAAAAGTTGCGCTTTCGACACTTAGAGCCAAAAAGACAAACATATTAACCAATGCAAATTAAAAAAGGGCACTAGATCAGCCTAGGTGTTAGTCATCCCAAAACACTGAATATCTTATGAATAAAAACAGGAACTTTGCTCAAATTTGAATGAAAATCAACTGCTAAAGGTTGTGAATTTGTTGCAAAGTCAGCTTTGATGACTATAGCATTGGGTACTCCAAGAGATATTAAATTAGAGGCAACTTTTTAGAGAGGGTTGTACACTGCTGCCAGTGGTTACAGTTAGCATTCTAAACCACAGCATGCATTAAGTCTTAAAAGCTAAAATCATATACATAGTTGTGTTTCTAAATTATTCACAGAAACTCACATCACTAACTGACCAGTTGGTTGTTGGATGGCCTGACCCATCTGTGATTGTAGCCAGAAAATAATGATCTCAGGAGGCCAGCGGGCTACTAGGAAATGCCCATGAGTGCCATCTGGCTGGCATGTGATCAAACAGTGCACAGGTGTTTGTGAATGTGACAGTGAGAGCTATAGTACACGTGTAGTCCGAGTGTCTACTATAGGAACAGGAAAAGGCCTAGTATTTTCATAAAATAATATCCATATTGTACCTGATGGCGCCAAAATTGAATACTGGCCAATTTATTTAACCATCCAAGCAACACACACACACACTCTTGTAAGGCATAAAAACATTTTGCTAAAAAAAACATGGTAGAATTCACACTTGACTGGCCAGGAAACAAAAAAGGATCTGGAAGGATCCAGAAGCGGAGCAGCAAAAGGAGAGGAGGAGGAAGTCAATTCTGCCTCAGGACAACAAAACTCGAAACACCAGTTTGTCCTTGGGGCTCCTAAACACAGTATTGCAAACACACACATAGACGTGCTTTGTTCAGCGCCATTATCACACCACACAAACACACAACACAGAAGAGGAAAAACAGGTCAGCCCACACACCAGACAAACAAATCAAGAATTGAAACGAACTAATGAGGCTGCAGGCCGATAAATCTCCCAGGTGGGGCGTCAGGGAGTGTCCTTCTGTCTGTTTATCTCTACAACAGTGCTCTTATAGCACCAACAAACATCTCTTATTGTGCAAACGAACGGAAAGCTTGTAACGGTATCCCACTAGGGATATTTCAGGACCTAGCGAGCTGACATTTATACGCAACACAGGCCTGTTCAAACTGTCAAGACAAACATTCAAATATAACGCTCATAAAAGCTTTATGAAAAAAAGCTCACTAAGTTTTGAGTGTCGATCCAAACAGTAAATGATCCTCAAAGAAGGCATCTAGGTGGTGAACTTAGTAGATTTTGAACATGTTGATTCGAACGTTTGAATTGTTCCAAAAGTGTTACATTTCAAACTGAACATTCCAAAATTGAAACAACTGTGTTGAATCAAACATGTTGAATCAAAAATGGCAAACTGAACATTCCGACATTCCAAAAATGCCATCCAGGCAGTGAAGTTAGTAAATTAATTAAAAAAACAAATGTTAATTTGAATGTTACAACATGTCTATGGTGTACAAAAATGTTATCTATATTGATAGGTAATCGGCTCACTAAATATTGAGTGTTGAATCATACGCGATAAATCAAACTTTCTAAAATGTCTATGATGCTCAAACATGCCCGATAGTGAACACACAATATTAATCATTCCAACATCTCTGTGATTTGCTCATGTCATCTACAGGGACTATGGATGAAAATTAGCTTTTGGCTAAATCCGGTACAATGCATGAAATTGAAACATTTAAATGTTAAAAAATAAAAATTGTACATGGTCCCCCTTTATAAACAATTTTTTTAAAGAGAAAAAAAAAATCAAACATGTAGAATTTAATTTTATGATATACCTATGTAGCTCAGAAATGCTGTCTAGAAAGTCAGCTCACTACAAAATGCTGGGTTGTTTTAACCCAACTTTGGGTCAAATATGGACAAACTGAAATGTTGGGTTAAAAATTAAATTACAAAATTTAACCCAATGGCTGGGTTTGTCCAAAACCTAGATATTTTTTAGATATTTTGTGTGTGTATATATATATATATATATATATATATACACATGCATGTATATTTAAGAAAAAATATTATTTATATATAAAATATTTATATTTATTTCTAATATAGATTATATATAAATCTATATACAGTATATACATGAAAATATTTCTTAAATATATACAAGCATGTGTGTGTATTTATATATTTATATACAGTGCACCCATATTATGTAAACACAAACTTTTATTTTGGATGTGATTAAACTTTGACAGCCCTAAAATAATGAATACAGTGAGGACTATGGATTGTTATGTTACATTTAATTTTTCAATTTCAGTACCTGAAAACTACTGTTAAACCTTAACCTATTACTGTACCTGAAAAACTTAAAGCACTGTTTTGTGTATTTATGTGTGCTCCTACAATTTGTTTATTTATCATTACTGACTGTTTAATTGTATTTAATTTATGATTAGTTGGGCTATTCGATTTTGTTGTAGTATGAAAACTGGAATCAGGAATTTGAAACTTCACTGGCATCTAAAGTCAGTCCCTCCAGAAAAACGCGATTATGCGATCGCTGAATTCAATGCAAAATCAGCCAAAGTCCGCATATTTATGCGGGGGCCGCATTTTTTCAAATACGCCGCACTTTCGCCGCATAAATTGCCGATTTCCGTGCAAAATATGTGGGGTTTGCATAATTTCATAATCCTCGCATTTTCGTTGCAAAAAAAGTCACATGTATCTTAGCAGAAAGTTGTAAAATGTTGCGTTTGCTTCACACAAGAGCAGCCATTTCCCCCTGTTTCCATGGGAACGTTATGAAGTGACGCAATTACGCGACGCCAGACAGACTCACAGAGGCGATTGACATCTCACAAATCGAACTCGTATAACGGTCTGTCACACGTTCTACCGTCACATCGTTACAACAAACAACATAATATAAAAGAAGTAGCGTCAAACAGAAATTACCCGCACACATGGGGTGTTTGTGGCGCACATATAACACTGCAGAGAGCTCAACAGGGAGCGCGCAGCTCTTAAAGGGGCCACACCTTATTTACACTCGTTACAGTCTGAAATAAAACAAGAGATAAGAAATTAAATATTCCCAGCACTTTCTATGATGTAGTATGCTTGCTTATCAAAGGAAGTAATAAGAAATGACTCTTACATTAGCCTAGTGAGAACAGGGTGTTGGGGGAATCACTTTTTTTCTCTTTTTTATCAAACCGCAATTTTTGCAAGTTCCCTCAATTTTTGCAAATTCCTGCAATTTCATCCCATAAAATTGCATAAATATCCCGCATATTCTTTCCATCGCATTTTTAAAGAAAACGGGCCACGTAATCAAGGATTTTTGCCCGCAACAATCACAAAAAAACTCCGCGTTTTTCTGGAAGGACTGAATACTATTATGGTAAATGTTATATATAAATCGCAAATTTTTTCACAAATTTTTGGAAATTACCACCACAAAATCAGTCATTTTGATCGCAAAAATCACAAAAAAAAAAATCGTGAAATCCTGGAGGGACTGTAAAGTGTTGGTTCAACTTTATTAATTTATTAAAACAAGTCAAACAATTGAAATAAAATGCTCCAATATATCTATGAAGCTAAAACATGCCATCTAGGCAGTGAGCTCACTAGATTTTGAGAAACGATGCGCAATAATGGTATCCAGGTAATGATCTCACTAGATTAAGACACTGCCATCAAGATGAGGAAACTTACAGTATAATGAATCCCCAGTTCTAGGTCATATTTAAGCAAAATCCCAGTACTAAGGAATCCATGAGCTCTGGGTCGGTCAGTTCCTTTATGTGGGCGTCAGCCAGCCGTCAGAGGATGGAGTGATCTGTCAGAGACCAGAGTGAGACGTTAGCATTACTACCTGCTGCTATAGAAACAGCAGCTCACCAGAACAACAGTACAAGCTAGCATTACGAGTTGTGTGTGTGTCAGCGAGTGTTTTTGAGAATCAGGAGAGAAACACAACAAGAGAAAATGACATGGTACATAAGCTTGATATTATGAATTACAACACACAAGGTGTGATACAACATCCATGAAATAACAGTAGATGTGTGTGTGTGTGTGTGGCAGTGCCAGCCCGCAGGCATTTACCCACTGTCTCCACAAAACAATAGAGTCAAAGCAAAACTGATGGGTACAAGCTGACAGCTGCTGCTCTCGCCTTCGTACCGCTAATACGGTTCACTCTTCTCTCACACACACACACACACACACGGCTTTGGAATGTCTCCTCGTAGTATAGGACATCAAAGGCAGCCTAAGCCTGATTCATAGCTCATGAATTTTGGGTTTATCTATCTCATACAGGCATAGACAAGCTGTTTTAGAGGGAAAGATAAAAGTGTGTGTGTGTGTTCCTGACCTTCTATACGAACACACACTCTCATACAAGGGAGACACGCTCCGGCACACAAACATTCCCTGCGGTGTCAAACATTATGGCCTGACTGACTCCCCGGCCATCAATACTGATCAATTCAGCTCTATTTCCCCTCCCGACTGTTTGTGTGAAGGTGAAGCAAGTAAGTGTGTGAGTGTGGTGGTAACGGTGTGCACCAATGCCGGATCGCGGACTTTGGGCGATACACACCTACGTTTAGTTCACACTGGGCGTCTGACGCACTCCTGATTCCATCAGTGAGAATTTACAGCTCTGACTGCCACTACAGCAAATCACATTACAACCCAGCGCTGCTTCACCATGACAACACATTACAGCATGCTCCACTTCATCCAATTAGGCCTGCCAAGACTCAAAATACAGCACACTAAGGCAGTGGGCAGAGAAAGGGTATTTTGAGGTTAGGCACACAGACAGCGTTCTGTGCAGAGGCCTAAAGGATGCATATGCATGCTTGTCTTTGGCATGTAGAGATAAAAAAAAAACATGTTTCCAAAATCAATTAGTGGATTCCAGGAACGAATAGTCAACTAACTGGGTTTAAGATAGTCCTGAACAATTAAGCTGGGTTCAGGTTCACCTGCTGCCAGGTATAAATGCCTTCATGTAAGACTCACTATCATTATGTGATAGAATGGAACAAATTTGTCACAAAAAAAAGAAAATGAGAAGAAAAAAAAATCTAGACATCTATACTTCTATAAAAGGATAATATGTTTACATAATCCCAAAAAAGCAGATATTTGGCATTAAATGGATAATGCATGATGTCTGCTTGTATTATCTTTCACAAAACCGTTATAAAATTTGAGGTCTTTTTAAAAAATAAATTAATACATTTACACATTGATCAAAATAGACATTTAACACGTTACAAAAGATTGATTATGTTCTTTTAAACTTTCAATTCATCAAAACAATCTTCAATAAATCAACACTAGGGCTGCACGATATTGAAGAAAAAAAAATGCGATAACTCAATATGCGATACGATAATGCTTAAAGTGTGTAAAATGAACTTGAAATATCTTTAGAATATATTTAAAATTATATAACCTACGTACGCGTTTCACATTCTTTTCGTGACGAGAAAACACCCTTACAACTTCTGAAAGTGAATGGCAGTGTTTTATTGTCTCATAAGAAGTGTTATTTTAACATCAGAGTTAACGACGGGCTTTAGGGTTTCAGGCAGGCCTTAACAACAGAACATGAATACTCAAATTTAAAAATAAAACACTGCTTCGTTTTCACTGAAAATATATGAATTAAATATATACTGATTCTTAAAGCTACAAAAGTTATTCAGCCAGTGAGTGATTTTCTCTGCCTTTTATTCATGACGCCAGTTATTGCATATCGCGATATATACATTTGCAATATTTTGATATATTGTGCAGCCCTAATCAACTGATAATAAATGTTTCTTTGAGCACCAAATCATCATATTAGATGATTCCTGAATGATCATGTGACACCGAAGACTGGAGTAATGATGCTGAAAACTCATTGAATCATAGGAAAAAAAATTATAATTTGAAAATATATTAAAATAAAAAAAAGTTATTTCAAACTGTAATAATATTTCAAAACCCAAGCTTTCGAACAGTATAGTTTATCTATATCATCTCACAGTATTCGTTCTGTTTTCAAATATTTCAATGCCGTGCATAAAATGTTCGCTTAATTCAACATTTTAACATATAATCTGTATCAATCTTTAGGTTAGCCTATAAATCATATCTTTATAGAAGACCCTTCACTGTTAAATGTGCGGCCTGTAAGAATGACAACTAGTGGTCGGGATCGGTACTGCAGTCCAAATTCAAAATATCAGCTCACGTATGCAGTCACGTTTGCAAAGGAGAGCCACATATTAGGATTAATCAATCTAAACCACATGAATATTGTAAAAACTGGTTTTATTAGTGTGACTATTTCAGTCTCTCTGACTTCCGAAGTTTTCAGGCAAACGAGTGAGACACGTACAGCACAATCTCTCAGAGTTATCCTGAAATGGCATGTAATATCTTTATAGTTATGCTGCTTTGACAGTACAAGAGTGTCCTCGGCTCAACTGTTCTACTTCAGGGCTGCTGCCCCAAATACGTTAAAAGGTCTCTGGGAAGCTCTTGTGGACAATTGCCCACTCTTATTTCAAATTCAGCATCTTGTCACCGTCCTGACAGCTGAGGATTACAACGGTTGGAAGGGTGACAGTGGAAACACAACATCCTGTTATTGAGACGCAACCATGACAGAACCGAGGGCTCGCTATCAACCTTCTGAGGCTGGGATGTGTGATACAGATAGATATTTCGGTCCAAATAGCAGTGCGTTTACAGTACAGCCATGGCGATCTGCTGATGAATTCAAATGTAAAATCCACTGTGGGGAGTTTGTTCACTCTCATCGTAGTATAACGAGGCGCAGGGCAAAGAAACTTGAGCATTTAGACAAAAAACAAAACCAAAAATGTGAGTAATTCAATTTGAGTAATGGCGAAATTGACATCAGTATGCTGATCACAGTGTTGTGTGATAAATTAAACCAGTTAAACAAATTTTGCATATTGCAACTTAAGCATCCACTTTGGTCACACTGCTAACATGCTGACCTGTTGTAGATTTCCTAATTGTGTGCACTAAACATATGCTTGCTGACACTGTAAAAACGTGTCATCGGAGAATCACTAATATAACATTTAAAGGGACAGTTCACCCAAATATGATTTTTTTTGATCATTTGAATCATTTACTCAACCTCAAGTTGTCCCAAACCTGAACACAAAAGAATATATTTAAAGAATGTTGGTCAATTTTCAAAACAAGATCAACCCTCAAGTTTCTCCCTTCTGTAGGAAGTGTAAGAAAGAATTAGGGACCTACTATCGTTGTATTTGGCAGTGTCCCTTAATACTCAGGTATTGGAGGAATATTTCTCAGGAGCTAAGTTAAATTTTTCACAAAACGGTTAAATCAGAACCAGTCTTGCTCCTTCTGAATCTACATCTAGAGCAGCTCTCTCTATCTGCAGGGCAACTGTTGTTAATGGGTAAACTCTTACTTTTAGCAATGCGTTGTGATTTGTTCCAGTGGATTGAGGAAAAACCTCCCTTGGTCACACAGTGGTACAGAGAAATATTTAAGGTTTTTCCTCTGGAACACCTCAGTGGCATATTAAGGGGCAATGCCAATTTGTTTTATAATGTTTGGCAACCTTTTCTTGACCACCTTCCTAGTGATCTTGCTAGTTTGCTGCAGGATGGGAGACCACATTTTGTCTTCACCAATAAGTCGTAAATTCTTTTGAATTTTATTTTTTTATTTATTTATTATTTTTTATAATAATTTTTTTATATATGTATGTGTTTTGTTGTAAACAATAATGTACATTATGTGATGTAACGTGATGTGCAATTTATGTGTGTGAATAATTTTTCCCCTGTTTTGTATGTTGGTAATAGCTGGGCTTGTTTGTTTATTGTTTGTATAAAATCAATAAAAATATATACAAAAAAAAAAAGAATGTTGGTAACCAAATAGATTATGCGCCATCAACTGTTTGGTTACCCATATTATTGCTTTACAAGTCGGCAAACTGCTTTATTAATGAGTAAAAAAAGTTGAGCAAGAATCGTTTTGGAATCGAATCATGACTTGGAATCACAAGTAATTAGGGATTAGGGAACTATTGTTTCAGTCTTCCAAAAAAAAAAAAATTAGCTGAAATTTTTTATTTATTCGGTTTCTTTCAGCCAAACTAGACAAAATGCATAAAAAGTGTGTTAAAAGAGACGAGGGGTAAAAGAGTGCTGAGTTTGACCTTGATATGGGAAAGCTTCAGCCTCAGGCACAGTCTCAGTATGGCTGCGACTGCAACAACACACACAACAACATCCTTTACATGTCGCCGAGGCAAGATCTCTTTTATTTACGACTTGAGAATAAGCACATATAGAAAACTTCACTTCAAACTCAGAGAGAACAAAGAGCTATTCATGGTTTCCCAAGAATCAATCTCTCAGCATTATCTCATCTCTAACACCCCAAACCAGCCTCCGCTCTTCTAAGTCCGAATCTATCTAAGTTCGCAGATCCATGATAAAGCCCACACCGGTGCTGGATTCATATCATAAACACAGAAATGCACACTATTGTGTCTCCATCACGGCGTCATGTGAGGCGTCATCTGATGTTGGGATGCACATTCATTCTCGCCGTCTGATGTCAAAAGTAAAGTCGCCCTCACATTCTCACAGCTTTATGATTCACGTGTTGATGGTACTTTTTCAAACGCGAAGCAGTCAAAAAACCCCTGAGAAACCCGAGATTACATAAGCCGAACTCTTAGAGCTCAGGACAGCCATTACAAACATCTCGACTGCTTTAAAGAGATCTCTCAATGACAATCAGTGGGAGAGCTGCCAAAGAGCAATTTCCATCTATTACGTCTGATGACTAATTACTCCCTTTCAGTTCCAAGAAGTGCTAGAAATTATGCAACAGGAGGAAACATCAACCCAGTCGAAGTGAAGAGATGCTAATTATAATCCCTTGCAGTTTCGCTTTCCCTCCAGACTTAAGCTCAACAGGGGTCACAGTGCAAGCCGTTACAATGGCTTCTTCATGACAATATAAGGGACGAAAGGTTTAATTCTTGGTAGCTTAAAAACTATGGTGACAGCACTATGGTGCTAAAGCTCAGGTACTTCAAAACCACTTCTCCTCAAAAGTCTTCCTCTGAGGCCTTCTTGCATTCATTTCAGTGACACACACTCACATTAACTAACACACCAAACACAAGTCTTCAGTGCAAGACGGCCATAAAAAAAGACCGTTTTTAAGCTAGGCTCAAAACTAGGGTACAAAATAGCCTGTTACTTATTCATTTTGATGTTTTTGAATGCAAAAACAAAGCGAATGTCAAAAGTTGACCTCAGACAACAGTATAATTTTTTTAAATGCCACTTCATGACCCCTTTAAAGTAATAATATGGATTTTTACACACTAAATAGTTTGTTTTTTTGTGAATGAACTCCATGACTATACATTTGTTTTGTGTAACTGGTGGCTTATTGAGTTATCCTGGGTTAAATGCTTGTGTTTTTGGTAGACTTATTTCTACCTGGCACCCAAATTAATCCATTTCCAATTGACTTTTGTATGGGCATGCCAGCGTTACATAAGTATTGTAGGAAAATGTATCCCGATGACACCATCAGGAGCCTTCAATATTACTAAATCAAGTAGACATTAGTGTGACCACAATTGATTTTCTAACTGACAATGCTAATATATAGAGCAGTGCAGCCATTCGCTAACAACGTCTCATTTTTAATAGATCAGTGGATTTCAAGTTCACAGGTATTTGATTAGTGATCTAAACATGAGTAATGATCTAATCATCTAGTGTCCAAATACTTTTTACTGTATTCTAAATAGAGAATATATAATTTTCTAAATAATAAAAAACCTAACAAACAAAAGCTTTCCTATATTTTGTAATACATATTTTTTTTCTGTCTCTTACGCTCCCATTTTTTTTTTTATAAAAAATGCAGAAATAAATGTATTGTGAAATATTACATTTTTAAATAACTTCTCTCTTTTAATATTAAAATGTAATTTATTCCTGTGATTTAAAGATGAATTTTTCAGCATCATTACTCCAGTCTTCAGTGTCACATGATCCTTAAGAAATCACTCTAATATGATTATATGCTGCTCAAAAACATTTCTGATTAATTTCAGTGTCGAAAACAGCCATGCTGCTTACTATAGAAAGAAACCGTGATACTTTTTTCAGGATTCTTTTATAAACAGAAAGGTCAAAAGAACAGCATTTATTTGAAAAAGAAGTTTTGTCTTTACTGTCACTTTTGATCAACTGAATGCTGATTCCTTGCTGGAAAATAATTTGAATGATAGTGTCAATCCATTTATAAATGTGACCTAAGCAAGGCCACTATACTATAACAATATCAAATGAGATTGTCAAGGGTTTTGATTCGCACACATTGACATTCTTTGAATGATCCAAGTATGATCTGCATCAACCCAAAAAGCAATATATTACATGCTTTCAGAAACACAGTTCTTTTGTTTGAACAGATCCTCCAGGAACTGGGGATCTGGCAGGGTCTCTCAGACTCATGTTTGACCCAGAGCAGGAATGCAAGATTCAGGCCATTTCCTCCAGCTGTCTGCCTCCAACTCTTCAGCCAGAGAACAACACTCATCTCCTCCTCAGTTTCGCACCGGAGGAACCTTTCCATAGATCTAATACCGGAAGTACTTTTTGGCGTGTTCACACCGCAGGAACTGGGAATGATTTTAGTTCTATAGGAACGTCTTTTGTGGGAACTAAATTAGCTCCTCCTTTGGGTTGTATGGTCTAACCCAGCACAATAGACACTAATAGTGACGTAAGTGTACGCTAAAACAGTGATAGATGGACCTTTCAACCTTTGAACATGCGATGCGACTTTGAGGGGACCAAGCTAGTGACATTGGGCATCAACCACACAGCAAAACACTATACTATTCGGATACTGGTAACTTTCTTTGCGCAACAGTACAGGACACAGATCATAAACTAATGAAGATGGAGAATTGGAGAGCTGTGTGCTCAGGCTATGGCGTTCTCAGTGCCATCAAAATAAGTCACAAGTTCAACAACGAGTGGTTGTGTAAATGCAACCAGGAAAATGGCCTAGAGGAACTTTTAGTTCTCGGGGAACTAGCCTGGTGGCTATAGTTCCTATAACTAAGTTCCTATAACTACCCGGTGCAAAGCCCAGTCCTCCATTCATTTCCTTAGACACTTTCTGTAGTTCTTTTTATCCCCTTTATCTGTATTATTTTACTTTTTTTTAAATGTATATACTCTCTTCTATAGACGAAACTGTGTCCCCACTTTCTCAGTCTCTCTGTTGGCAAACTTCTAAAACAGCCAACAACCGCAGGGGTCCCGATAATGATGACAGCCTACAGGACTGAATTACATCCCCACAGCTGCTAGAGCTACATCAGTCTCCCGAGAGAGCGAATGTACACACACACACACACACACATGACAGAATACACTCTAGCTGGCACACATGACTACTGTGTAAAAAAGGGGTCATAGGAAGTGCTGGATATGTTCACTTGTTTCCAATTATTGAGTCGTCAACACTAGAAACTATGGAAGCTTGTTTCCGCCACAGAATGGAAAATAAATAATTAATAAATAATAAAAAAAGTCAGAATTGCGTGATATATAGTCAGAATTGCGTGATAAAGTCAGAATTGAGTGAATTGCGTGATAAAGTCAGAATTGCGTGATATAAAGTCAGAATTGCGAGATATATAGTCAGAATTGCGTGATAGAGGCAGAATTGCGTAATATGTAGTCAGAAGAATTGCGAGATATATAGTCAGAATTGCGAGATATATAGTCAGAATTGCGTGATAAATGCAGAATTGCGAGATATAAAGTCAGAATTGCATGATATAAAGTCAGAATTGCGTGTTATACTCAGAATTACAAGATATAAAGTCAGAATTGCGTGTTATAAAGTCAGAATTGCAAGATATAATGTCGCAATTGCATGATATAAAGTCCGAATTTTGTTTATTTTAAAGTCACAATTGCAAGATATAGTCGCAATTGTGTGTTATAAAGTCAGAATTGCATGATATAAAGTCAGAAGTTAGAATTGGGGAGGAGTTAGAATTGGCCTGATCACAATTCTGAGATAAGTTTCATGGCAAGAATTACATGATATAAACTTGCAATTATGTGTTATAAAGTCAGAATTGCGAGATGTAAACTAGCAATTGTGAGAGAAAAAAATAAAAAAAGCGACTTTCTCAGAATTGCGACTTTATTTCTCAGATTTGCGACTTTAATTCAGAATTCCGACTTTATATCTCGCAATTGTGACTTTATTTCTCACAATTCTGACTTCATATCTCGCAATTGTGCGATAAGAGTCGCAATTATTCTTAGTATTCTTTTTTATTCAGTGGCGGAAACAATCATCCATAAAAAAACTGCTGTAATTCCTAAAGATGTTTTTGAATATTGTCCACTCCACAACACCCGTAATAATCTATCTAAACTTCAAATAATAGAAAATCATAAATACAATACATACAAAAATACAATACAATTTTCATAACGTTTTATTTTTTAAATACTTCATTAAAGTATTAAATTTTGCATGATGCACAATAAAAAGCTTGACTGTAATGATAGTTTAATGATCACATTAGAAAGATCTGTTGCAGTAATTATTGTTATTTACCTCATCAATTCAATTCATACACCAGTTAGTCCAAGCAGTGCAGATAGCACTGGTGTGATGTATGACTGAATCAGCGCTGACATTGAGGGACTTTCACAGACGAGGAGTTACATTAGCATGCAAGCATCTCAGGTTCTTCGTTTATTATTTTCATAAACCATGTCCAGGCATGCATCTATAGTTTAACTCAATTTAATTAATGTTATGATATACTGACAGATACAAAGATACTTATCTGATCCCTGAGGTGAAATGCTGTGACTAACATTTAGCTAGGCGAGACACAGCAGCGAGTCCATGGAGGCCCATTTGGGGGGACAACTCATGCCGTCCGGTGATTGAGTGTCATCACATAATGAATGTGTATGAAGAGAGCTGTGCCATGAGGGGCCGAAGACACAACCGGTAACTGTAGAACACTGCAGACAGCTTAACAAGAACTGACGGACCTAGTGATGAGGACGAACAGCATCCGGTGGGGACAGACGAGGCTTTGCACGCCAGGCCGGAGTGAATCTTCATTGCCGAATGCTAAAGCTTCCCTTCCTCTAGTTTTCGCTTTAAAAAAAAGAAAATCTCCCCTAGGATAGACACTCACTTTGGATTAACATTGGGTCAATCATAGATTAAAGCGTCTTAATTAAAACTTCATTCCAGACAGCTACGAAAATAACAACTGCAACAACAACAAGAAACACAACATTTAGTGTCAAGCAAAATGACATGGTCTTGGCCCACCAAAATATTGTAATTAATTAATCATGTTAACTATATTTGTGTCTCATTTAGGGCAACTAACTTTGCAGAAGAACTGTTTATTCATACTATTAATAATAATAACAATTATTGTATTCATTAATAAACCAATAAACAACCACCATTCACACAGAGAACAATATTAATAAAACAGCCTTTTTTCTCATTCCAACATTACTTGGCAGAAGAATTGTTTATTTCTCTTATATTCATATTTTTATTTTTATTAAAGCTGCACTAAAAAAATGCTAGGTTGTTTCAACCCAAATTTGGGTCAAATATGGACAAACTCAAATGTTGGGTTAAAAATGCAATAAAAAAAATGTACAGTTGAAGTTGGGTTAAAATTTAAAATGACATTTTTAACCCAACATTTGGGTTTGTTCATATTTTACCCAAATTTGGGTTCAAACAACCCAGCATTGTTTAGAGTGCACTACTACTAATAAGTACTAAAGTAAAAATAAAGATGAATTATAATTAATAATGATTATTTCTAAGCCTCAAGTCTTTTATAAACAATACTTAGGCTCTATTACTTGGCAGAAGAATTGTTTATTCCTATTTCTATCGTTGTTATTACTGTTATACAGTTGGGCTATATGAGACAAAATTATAGGCTGTTATAATCAAGTAGAAAAGAAGTGAGAATGGTTTGCGCTCAAACGTGCCCATAATGAAACTGTACACTGTAAAATCTAACATTGTTCTTACTAAGAATTTTTTGTTAACTTTACTTAATGTCCAATAATTTGTTGCACGAACTTAAAATGTCTTAGTAATCTGTACTGTTTGCATGCTATGCCTTCGTTACTCAGAAAAACCTTGTCAACATTACTTGACTGGTTTGAGTACCATTTTGTACAAAAAAAATATTTTTGGTTTAACTTAAAGTAAGTAACCTGGTTGCCTTAAAATGTTAAGTTCATTGGAACTGAAATGGAAATGGAAAAAGTGAGTTAACACAATGAAGGAGATTGATTTAATCACCAGAAACTCAAAATTATATGTTATCTGAACTAAATATATTAAAGTTGATTTGACAAAAGAAAAAATGTTGTGATTACAACAGCAAATAAAATTGTAATGGTAAAATAAAGCCAAAAATAGAAAGAAAAAAAACAAGAAAATAATTTATTCATGCCACAATGCACTCTGGGAGTACACTTCCTCAGATCACAGACAGAATTAAGTTGACAAACTTAAATGGATTAAGTAAACTGAACTAATTGGTTTTTACAGTGTATATCTTCAGACACGGCTCATCCAAACAGATATTTTTTTTTCTCTTTTTTTCTTTACTTCATTGGAAATTAAAGATGCTACATGATTCATATGGATGTTTTCTGGAGCTTAATTGAACATCATATGGTTCTTGCTCATTTAAACATACACAGATGTACACTAACCCTCAGGGGACAACAGATAAATATCTTAATCTAATAACCTAGTATAATCGGAGGAATGCAAGAGTTAATTGAACAATAACTCATTTTGAGCACAAAAGTTATTTTCCCATGAATCTACAGGTATCAAAAAAAGATCTGGACACCCACGTTTTCCAAAAACAACTTTTTAAAAGGGTTAATGCTGCATGTCTTTAAAATAAGCACCACTTGTGATACACATATATCAGATCACTCAGACAAAGCTAGCATCGTGTAACAGAACTGAACCCTCTCTAACCCCAACCAACTAACCAACACGACCAAACACACAATAGCATGGGTCATGAGGCTTTAGAAAGGGGGAGGAGGGTTACTGTATTTGAACAAAAGAGTCTCTGACACAGTTTCTCTTGTCTGCTCCTCTCCCTCTTTTTCAAACAAAGAACTTGCATGCGTGAATTTAGAAAACGCGAGAGAATGCAAGTCTGAAAATGCCAGGCTTTGCATGTATTACTGCATGTGTGCAGATTTCTGAATGAGTCTGCAGAGCTCTTGTGCTTTCACTAAGAGATCAGCCTCCGAAGATGCCCTAGATCGCTTTCCCTTCGTTGGAAAGATCTGAGTGGCTCTTTGTGGGAAAGGGCTTTTCAGAGCTGTCATGAGAACCAGATAAAGCAGAAGTCAGTGCTGAGGATGATGGAGCCAGTGATAGAGATAATGCTGCTACTCTAGTCCTCATGAAACGACGCCTTTCTCTGAGTTACACCCACTAACAATGAGATGAGAGAGAGAAAGGGGGGGCTTTGAGATCCATGTTAACTAGAGGAGGGATTTTGCCTCCGTTCCCTGTTTGGGGCTCAAGGGAGTCAGTGTCTTGTTTGTGATTGTTTCCTAGCATACATTCAGCTCCAGCATTGTTTTTCCAACCTCTCCAACGTTCATAAAGTTCAAAGGAAAGCAATTACCTCGGTTTGCTAAAAAAAAAACAATTTGCAAGAAATCTCATGAATCTAATTCATTAGAATATGAGGTCCGTAACTAGACAAAAACAGCATCAGCAGACAAAGGTCAGTCATGCTTCAATAATTAAGGAAGCAAGATAACCTTTTGAAGGTAAGGTTAAAACATGTATTATTTGGAATCTGAAGAAACAGCTGGAGAAAGATAAAACCCACTGAAGGAAGTTAGAATTAAAGGGATAGATAATTAAATTCTGTCATTAATTACTCATTTTTGTCTTACCAAAGGCGTTTGTTCATCTTCAGAACACAAATGAAGATCTTTCTGATGAAATCTGAGTTTCCTATCTCTGTGTAAACAGCGATGCAATGAGCTCAAACGTGATGCGTAACACGAGAATGAACCTCACTGGTTCTCACACGTCAAGTGGACATGATTGAGTTTCTGTTTACCACAACTGATGTGTGAGTTGATGAATAAAAGCCTAAATTCATTCTGTTCATCATATAAAGCGATCGAGTCTTTTCAGAAACTGTGGACTAAACCGCTCAATTCATATGGATTATTTTTACGATCTCTTCATGATCTTTCTGAAGCGTTAAAGTGGTAGTTGCGTAGCTGTCAATGGAGGGACAGAAAGCTCTCAGATTTCATCAAAAAGATCTTTGTGTTCTGACAGGGTTCCAGACTGCGACCAAATTGCATATGCAACCATTTTTTTGACAATGTGCGAGTTAAAATTTTATGTGGTCGCATATGTGCGAGTGGACACTCTCGCAACAGAACGGCGTTGTATCAGCAGCTGCAATCTGTAACTTATGTTCAATATGAACGAGTAATCAACATCATGAATCCATTTTCCAAACCGTGTTTTTGACTTATCCTGAATCACTACGGTACGCCTATAATAAGTGTTTATATTCAAACTGTTTATATGTGGATGTTTGACTCGGATGAGGATTTGCCCAGTGCCTGCGTGACTCGCCATAGACATTAATGGAGAGAAGTAGCTCCGGCTACAGTGTTCTTCCGCAAGACACGTGCAGTTTATTTATTGACGAACATAGACGTCACGCGCATTGCACACTGATGGTGAAACGTGCCAATTACGAATTCACGCATTAAGCTATATAAAAATGAAAATGTCTCACGAAACAGCGTGCCCCTTCTTACGTCTTTCAGCGGTTAGATGAGAGTAATCGCTCGACTGAGGAAAAGGAACTTATTATAAAATGCAGAAGGTAAGGAGTGTGAGATTTCTGATTTTTGTTACAACTATAAACTTTGATAACGAAAAATCTGTATTAGCTTATTATAATTCTCTAATCTTTTAAAATGTAATGCATACATTTGAATCTTTAATGATTTTTAAAAGTTAGAAAGATGATGCTGATAGATAGATAGATAGATAGATAGATAGATAGATAGATAGATAGATAGATAGATAGATAGATAGATAGATAGATAGATAGATAGATAGATACAGAAGATTATGATTCAAATATAAATAGATAGATGTATATAATTCAAATGTAAAATGCTTAAAATTACAGATTAAAATTACTGTGTGTGGCTTTTAAGGTCAGCTTGTGTTCAGACTTATTCCACCACAAGTGAGGAGAAAGACAATAAATATAATATATATAAATAAATAAGGGAGAAGAAAATAAGAATGTGTTGGAGAATATGTTTGTGGAACTCGCTCTCAAAAATGTACAATTTCAGAAAGTTTATTTTATTTTTTCCCAAATTCGACGCTTACCGTTGGCCAACATCTGAAGCACAGAATAAGAGACTACAATACATGTCTCAGTTCTGAATATCACCCTACTTGTCACACTATTGCAGGAGCATATAGTATGATGAATACTGTGCACAACATGCAAAGTTTCAACCGAAATGCCAACATGACTCATATTTTCCAAAATGTGCCGCATACAACAAAGAAAGCACAAAATCCCACAATGGCATGCACTCGACCTGACATTTCCAGCGAGACAAATGAACCGGAAGTTTTATGAATCATGATTTTCAGACTGCCAATAGTTAAGCCATTTTTACATGAAAATTGATTGAGATGATAACCAAGCCAATGTGATGAGGTCATGTAACAGTAACATGAGGACATCAATGTGGCAAACTACTGCCTAAACTGTTTAACACACAGTACTGTTCAACGGTTTGGGGTCAGTAGGATTTTTATTCAGCGAGGACACATTAAATTGATCAAAAGTGACAGTAAAGACATTAATAATGTTAAAAATATATTTCAACATGTCAAATAAATGCTGTTCTTTTGAATTGTCTAGTGTCCTAGTCAATGAAAGAATACTGAAAAAGTACATTTCTAAAAAGAAATAGTAAGCAGCACAACTGTGGTGTTGTTTTTTTTATTATTATTAATATCAACATATTAGAATGATTTCTGGAGGATCGTGTGACACTAAAGACACTAAATTATGCTGAAAATCCAGCTTTTGCAAGGAATAAATTTCATTTTAAAATGTATATAAATAGAAAACAGTTATTTTAAATATATAACATGTAACAGTCTGTATTTTTAGGCTACTACTGAAAAGGATCAAGAATATATAACACAAATATATTAAAATCTATTTTAGGAATTATAGCTAATACTACTAAAGCACTAAAATAGTTCATACTACTTATACTTTGCCCGGATCAAATCTCCCAATTTTTAATGAACCCTTAATCTTCATTTTTTTTTCATGTGCTGTGCTAAACACACACAGACACACAACCAACCCAATATAACGGCTCTTCTTTTAGTCATTTTATCAGTGATGGAGTCTCACATGCCCCAAAATCTTACAAAAGTCAAAATGCTTACAGGAAGAAAAATTGACACACCACCCCCAAGCATTTCTCCCTTTTATAATGTATAACAAGCATCTAGTGCTGTGGTATTCATATGGTGTAATAAGCATAGGTGTTGCAGTATTGATGCGGGGTGAGCACTCAGGCGATCGGTAACACAGCTGAACGGACCGCTATAATCACCGGCAGTGGCTGAATTATTCATGCGCGGGGCTCCTCTCGGCCTGTGTGTGTGTGTGTGTTTGTGTTGTAATCCCAACCCTCCCACGACTCCTGAGTGTATCCCCACTCTCCTGCACGCCACATTCCTCACGCCTGTGTCTGGATGCGTTGACGTTTGCACACACAATAAAATACCAGCATGCACATATTTCCCCAGCCTAAACACACATTCTTAAAAAGAGATATTTGTCTGGTAAGTGAATGAAGTGGACTGAGGTGATGTCGAGCAAAATGCCACAACCCACCCACAAACCCGTACATGTCTCAACATGTCTGTGTACAGGAAACCAAAGACCAAATTCAAAATTGTAATGTTGATTACTGATCACGGTTGTTTTCATTTTATTTTTCACCAAGACAATTTCAACTCGTACGAATGGTTTATTTAACGCATTTACTAATTGCAGTTTCAGGATTTATAATATCATCATATAAATGAACACTTCAGCATTATGAAAACTAGTCAAATTGAAAAGCTTTTCTCAAAAGCAAAAACAGTACATTTTCCAAAAAGTAATTCCAAATTATGTTAAAGGAGTAGTTCACTTTTCAAAAAAACTTTTGCTGATAATTTACTCACCCCCATGTCATCCAAGATGTCCATCTCTTTCTTTCTTCAGTCGAAAAGAAATTACGGTTTTTTGATGAAAGCATTCCAGGATTTTTCTCCATATAATGGACTTCAATGGGAACCAAACGGTTCAAGGTCCAAAAGACACTTTCAGTGCAAACTGCAAACTGTTCAAATGGCTTTAAACGATTCCAGACGATGAATAAGAGTCTTATCATGCGAAACGATCACTAATTTAATAAATAAATAACAAAGTTTAAGTTTTATAATCTCAAATGGTCGCCTTGCTCTGTTCTGTGATGCACGTTCGTGACTCTCCTGTTCGAACTCGTTTATCAAAATGAACGAAATCTTTTTCCGAGTCAATTCGATTTGAACCAAATGACTTGGAAAAAGATTCGTTCATTTTGATGAACGAGTTCAAATGAGTTCGAAGTCACGAACGCGCTTCACAGAACAGAGCAAGGCGAGCATTTGAGCTTATAAAACTTAAACTTTGTTATTTATTTATTAAATGAGTGATCATTTCGCTTGATAAGACCCTTATTCATCATCTGGAATCGTTTAAAGCCCTTTGAACAGTTTGCAGTTTGCACTGAAAGTGTCTTTTGGAACTTGGACCATTTGGTTCCCATTGAAGTCCATTATATGGAGAGAAATCCTGAAATGTTTTCATCAAAAACCTTAATTTCTTTTCGACTGAAGAAAGAATGACATGGACATCTTGGATGACATGGGGGTGAGTAAATTATAAGCAAAAGTTTTATCAAAAATGAACTACTCCTTTAATGTTTTTCTATTAAAACGACAACAAAAAAGACGTTGTATTGTCACACAGAAAGTGCATTTATTCTGCAACCAAAAAAACCCCAACAAAATCACAAAAATGAAATGCTGAAAAAATAGGGATTTTGTTTTTTATTTTTTAAACTAAATTGGTGTCATATTTTTACATCAACAAGATTGCGTGTTCATTTAAGTCATGGGGGAAAAAAAATACATTTTCATAAATAAAATGAACATACTGTATAATCACAAAGGACCTCACATCCACGGGGACACATGTGAGAGCGAGGCGTTTATCATTGAGCAGACTCAGTCAGCAGTTAACTTCAACGGCGTGCATTTACTGGCTCCGCATCCCTTTGAGATATGGTGTAATCCAACTCCCCCTCAATCTCTATCCCTTCCCTGAGCCAGATGGACAGAGTAGGAAAAAGGGGAGCTGTAAGCCCACTGGGTGGCCTTGGCTGAAGCTGTTAGCAGTTTGCTGGTTTGCTGTTAGCACTGTAATGAACTGCAGCTCCTGCAAACAATTAAAGCTGAGGGGAGAGGTACTGGAAACCAGAACTAACTGTCTGCTGCCCCGGCAAGCCAGCCAACGCTAGAGTTCCCCTAATATCTCACTAATTTCCAACCCGTCATTTTGAAGTTCAAGTTATTCATTCATAAGAGCGTTAGATGCCGTGTGTATGTCATACTGGTGAGCACCTGGACGTCAATCATCCAGCGGAGATGACCAAAAAAAAAACTTTTCCAAAAACGTACTTTTATTCATTTAGCTGAATGAACAACACCAATGTACACAATCATTCAAGCATCCCTCACAGTCTTGTTTTTATTTGTATCGAATTTAAAATGACATCTACACCGATACATACAAATTTACAAACAATCTGTCCAAAATAGTGCGCATGAATCTAATGTGTGTTGAAAAGAGAATACTAAACATGTCTGGAGGACGTACTATTACCAGAAGATTTAAGGTCTAAAAAATGAGCACCAAATCAGCATACAAGCATAAACATTTCTTTAAAGTTGGACAAAGATTATTGGAGTATGTAGTCAATCTTTCTACTTCAGAATTTCATGTTTAATTCAATGTGTAACTACTAGCCATTTCTTTGTAATTATTTGTGAAATTTACAAGCAATTATTTGAAAGTAAAACACTGAAGCCTGGAGTGATGATTAGTGATGTGCCTGAAGCTGAATACTATGTTCGGAAAGGAAAAGACGAATACTACGGCGCCCCTATATTAGGGACATGCTGATGTAATGGGGTGGTGATGGCGCAGTGGATAGGACACATGCCTTTGGTGTGAGAGACCCGGGTTCGAATCCACTGTGAGACACCAATGTGTCCCTGAGCAAGACACTTAACCCCTAGTTGCTCCAGAGGTGTGCGACCTCTGACATATATAGCAATTGTAAGTCGCTTTGGATAAAAGCGTCAGCTAAATGAATAAAAAATATATTTCAAAGCTTTTGCGTTCTTATATTGATTATATTGTATATAATTTGCAGATACATCTGTGATTCATTGGCTACAAAGAGCAATACTTCAAAAACATGAGTCATAATCCAGTGTGAATGAAAGAGTTCATGGTCAGGAGGACACAAAAAGTCAACAACAACAAAAAAACAACTTGTGCATTCCCAGTCCCTGACCTGTCCACACATGCTCCAGATTCTTGGGTCCATTTATTGTTTGAAGCCAGACACTCAGAAAAACAAACAATGCAAACCGGCAGAATCCCGGCTGAGCATCTGCATCTGAGCTCTTGACGCCACATAAACACAGAAACGCGAACGCAGACCCCCCGCCCCCAGTCCTCACCACAGTGCTGTTTTCAGCATTTCCGCCCTTAATGTGAGAAGGTAAGAGCTTTTACGGTAGTGCTTTGTTGTGTTAATCTAGGGTGCATTATTGCGCTTCAGGTTGACATCCTGTCTGTGGAGTTCAGCTACGTCATCTCCTGTCCTCTGGTGACCTCTGGACCAGGTTTCTTGCGGCTGTCTTTGAGGCTTGGACGACAGTGGCTCATGTGGAGCAGTGAGCCCAGATGGCAACCGGACTGTGGGCCCTGCCCTTCCCGAGCGGTCCAGGCCCACGCCAGCTGCTGTGTGCACCTACAGACACGGGCACAGACGGGCACAGGGTGGGGTCCTCGGCACAAGAGTCTTGCAGCACATCAAGGGGGTTATGTGCGCCAAACGTACGTATTCTGTCAAACGGGTCGCATCAATTCAGGTATTTTGTATGTGCTTCAGTAAATATTGAGCCGTTTTACTCACCATACCTTCCAAGGAGTGAGCAAAGATGAGGATAACCGATGTCCCGCACATATGCAGATTGATATCTAAAACTAATTCAAAATAATATGTATAAATAGGGCTGCAACAAACGATTGTGATAATCGATTAATCTAAGGATTATTGGATCGATTAATCGACTAATCGTCGATTATTTTGCCGGCTAATCAGTAGGTTTGGAACAATTATTCAGATTTTTCAATTAGTTAAAACATTGAGTTATACATATTCTTACTATAATATAAAAAAAACCCCCATGTCATCCAAGATGTCCATGTCTTTCTTTCTTCAGTCAAAAAGAAATTAAGGTTTTTGATGAAAATATTACAGGATTTCTCTCCATATAATGGACTTCAATGGGAGCCAAACGGTTCAAGGTCCAAAAGACAGTTTCAGTGCAAACTGTTCAAAGGGCTTTAAACGATTCCAGACGATGAATAAGGGTCTTATCAAGCGAAACGATCACTCATTTAAAAAAAAAAAAAAGTTTAAGTTTTATAAGATCAAATGCTCGCCTTGCTCTGTTCTGTGATGCGCGTTTGTGACTCTCCTGTTCGAACTCGTTCATCAAAATGAACCAATCTTTTTTATCGTGTCATTTGGTTCATTCACCAAACGAGTTGACTCTGGAAAAGATTCGTTCATTTTGATGAAGCAAGTTCTGCCTTGCATGTATTGTACACAACAGCATTCAACTTTCCCAAACCTTGCTAGTTCTTGCTATAATTCATAGTTTTTTCATTTACCACAATATCGTTTGTAAAGGGCTGCATTACACTCTAGCGCCACAGCACCGTAATGGTCAAATCGCGATATTGCACGCCCTTATATTAGGTCACGTGAGATCAAACGACTACTTGACAACAACAATATTTGTCGACAATGTCGACTAATCGTTTCAGCCCTATATATAAATAAATAATAGTAAAATAAAATCCAATGGCCATGTCTTGTTAAATATGTACAGAGGCTTTGCCTTTGCCGGCGCGATTTCTAATCTAAACGCCTGTGATGATGTTAGATATGGTTATTACAGGCATGTGAAGCTCAATCACTGCGTCCATTGTTTGACAGGGCGGCTCTATTGATTGTTACAGATCTGACAACTCTCTCATGCACACAATAGTGATATCACACATAGCCACAACAAACTAAGCGTAAGCCGTAACTAGACACAAATGTGAGGGAGAGCTACCCAAGGAAAATTTAACACATTTACAGTTTACAAAAAAATTATGTCATTTACTCAAACCAATTCTTCTGTGGATCACAAAAGGAGACCACTTTTTCTTTTCCATGCAGTTACAATGACTGAAGAGTGAAGCGTTTAAGTTTAAAATATTACAAAAGCAAGTGAGAAAGAGGCAAATTTACAATATTCTGCGTCCTTTCTGAAGCTTCTGAGCTTCAGTTCTTAATCATCCCAATTGCACGGAGAGGGCAAAACGCTCTTCTGGGCGATATCATAAGGATGAGGATAATGATCATTTCTGGGTGAACGATTCCTTTAATACGTTTAATTTCTTCATGCAATAGGAAGAAAAATGTAGGCAAAAGAAGCTGATTTTCCATCTGATTTCTATGCTAAATTCATCTGTGTTTAATTATAAATCTCTGCAGATTATTCACAGACATTTTGTCCTGGTGGTGGAGGAGAGAGAGGATGGATGAGGAGGAGAGAACGATGCATTGACCCGGTTTCTATAGTGCTGAGCTGTAAAGCAACGTGACAGAGCCTCGGCTCAGACAGAACGTGCCCAGCCTTCAGCGAGCCGAGCAAGACTGAAGCATATGCACATACAAACATGCCAGACCACTTCAAATGCAGCGCTGCTGCCATTACAGTTCAGATGGAATGAGATTAAAAAAACACAGCACTACATTAGCTCTCTTAATCACAGGCATGGCTAAAGTATAATCTAGCTAGCGCATACTATGAAGAATGTTAGAATTATGCTAGCATAAAACATGGACTTTCTTGCAGAATGATTTAACACAAAATGAGCTACAATGAGCTGCAAACATTATGACAAAATGTGTATTAAAAACTAGTGTTCAAAAGTTTGGGGTTAATACAATTTTTTAATGTTTTTAACAATAAAAAAGAAAAAAAAACTTATGCTCATCACCATGGCTGATCAAAAATGCAATTGTGATTTTGTGTAATGTTACAATTTAAAATATGTTTTCTATGAATATTTATTTTACGTAAATTTTATATTCAGCTCAATCAGCTATATAAAATGTAATTTGTCCTGTGATTTTCAGGAGAAACATTTCTCTCGAAACATTTGTTATCAAATGAAAACAGTATGATATATTTTTTTCTGAATTCTTTGATCAAAACAACAGCATTTGTTTGAAACAGAAATCTTGCATAACATTATAATTAAATGTCTTTTACTGTCCCTTACTGACCCTAAAACTTTTAAAAGTTAGTGTATTATTATTATTCACATAAAAGTGATGCCAAAATACAGCACTATTGGACATTCATATTTTTTAAATCTGAACATGTTGAATAAAACAATATAGATAGAGATGCACTATATATCAATACCAATTTGAAAAAAAAAAATCATTTGCCCTTTTTTAAATTTAGGTAATTATTGTTAATTTTTAGATGATTCAAATCAGAAGAGACCTACAGTTGCAGACTACAGCAGTTTTGTATCGATACCTGAGCAGTTCCAGCCCACACAAGCACTTTAATACTGCGGCTAAGAATATCATGGAAGTCCCCGCAGTAACTCCAAAATCCCGCCATGAGCGAGCGATGGGGAAAAAGAGAAAAAGGAGGAATATAGGGGACGTTACAGAACGAGGGCTGAGTCAGCTGCTGTCCGGTTACACTTGCAGGTCTGTTTCAAGTCCCATCAGGGAAACAGTCAACATGTTTTACAGCCAAGAAACAATCAATGGAGGTGAACACAGCTACCAATTTACTCTTTTGCCTTTAACAAAAACACAAGTACACAAACACATGCACACAGACACTTGTTGGTAAGAAAAGGGCAGGCGGAAGGGGATTAGTCGACTAAGCTACAAAATCTGGCAAGCGCCCAGTACTAAATGGGTTAAAGTACACCCTCTACCTCCTAATCTCACACACACACACCTAAAGCTGTGCCATGCTAAAGCAGGCCTGCCTCTGCATCAAAGGGCCTTTTATAAGGCGGCTGGGGTCAGAAACATCCCGGCGTAAGGGAACCACACACAAACCCACACATGCTCGCTCACTTCCTTGATCCCAGGTGTTGTGGTTTTTACTAGGCAGCTGAAACGGTTCCTCTTCCCCTCTCTTTTGTTTTCTCTCAGTCTCTGCCTAAACAAGAGCCTATAATCAACAACGACTCGTTTATAATTAAAACGTTAAATATTAACGAGGCGAAGCTTAAAAAATGACTTTAAACAGCATATACCAGTACCAGTTGTACCAAATAGTGGATATATCCGGTGTTCAGGGATAGACGGTCTTTTCGAATACTCTTGTTCGGGTTTGATAGAGCGCTCTCTGAGTGTCAAAGCTTTCTATTACATTGTGTTTTTACAAGCATTGAATATTGCAGCAGACAGATCTGTGATTTTACTGGTATTGGTTTAGACTACTGAAATGTTGGTACCATCATAATAACCCTATTAGCACACACTTATCTTTCACATGATCAAAACTGTTCAGACTGTAAATATTTATAGAAATCAGTTAGTGTTTAAGTGTCAGCACGATGAGAAAGAGACTTCCAGCAGAGTCGCTGTTATTGCGGAACGAGATGATGGAAAACTGGAAATTTTGCATTAGTGTTTTGTGACATAATGAACTCATGAGGTAACATCACATGTGCACATCTAGCAGAAAGCACTTTTTTTTTTGCTTGTCAACTCAATGGATTTCAGTCAGACGTGCAAAAACAAAATTTTGCTGTCTATCTGAACAAAGCCTAGAATACTCATTGAAGGTTTCTTTCAAAAGACAGTACTCAAACAGTATTATTCAGAGTTACAATTTAAGTTAAATAAATAAAAAATAAGGTAACACTTTACAATAAGGTTTCATCTGTTAACATAAGCCAACTGCATTAGTTAACACAAACTAATAATGAAAAAAAAAACGTCTACAGCGTTTTCATTTCATTACATTTACTAATGCATTGTTAAAATCTAAAGTTCTATTACGTAACGTTAGTTAATGCACTATTTACAACATACATAACATTTTATTAACCAACATTATCGAATATACATATATACTAACTAATATATATATATATATATATATATACATACACACGTTTATATACACACTGTACATATTCATTTCTATAAATATACACACATAAATGAGTGGGATATATATATATATATATATATATATATAAATACACACACATGCATGTATATTTAAGAAAAAAAATATTATTTATATATAAAATATTTATATATAATATAAAATATGTACAAAATCTATATACAGTATATACATGAAAATCTTTCTTAAATATATACAAGCGCGTGTGTGTATTTATATAAATAATTATACACAGTGCACCCAAATATATTATGTAAACACAAACTTTTATTTTGGATGCGATTAATCGTTTGACATTCCTAATAAATATATCTATATAAACAAAAAAAGACTTATGTTAGAAGAAATTAATCGACACACACACTTATACACATGTATATGAATGAATTAGCTCATGAAAAGTGTCCTGCCTTCCTCACCAGGAAAAGAGCTAGACCTGACCAGGACATAAAGACTGAAGGTCAAGTTCACCCTCAAGCACATCCTGATCTATCCCAACAAAACTGATTAGAACAAAAACTCAGATTAACGAGGAGGAGATGTGATACTTGACACTTTATCGTGTCACACCAAGTTAGTACACAGTGTGAAGCCAGACGACTCTACTGAGGCGCAAGGGCCGGTCCAGAGAGTGAGCTTTTCAAATCTTCTCAGGGTATTTGAGACTGAGTGGACACACCGCACATTAGTATCCGTCAAAATAAATAGTAAGGCTAAAACGATTGCTTCATAACAGTTGCATCGCTTCTGGCTGAGGTCTACAGCACACACACTTCTCATAACAGCAGTAACATGAGGACAGGGTTATAATGTCAGCGTTAAAAACAGTCTAAGCGGGGCAGGTAGAGCGATTGTGTCTGAGGCACCCTGCACCTGAAACTGACTGTGAATAGTGTGGCTGTTCGACCTGCAACGGTTGAAAGAAAAGTGGTGTCGCTCCTCTCCCCCGGACCCAGCGTGACGTAACAGGTGTTTTGTGGAAGACGTGAATGGACTCTGGCACGTTCAGTCTTCTCAACAAAAGCTGTACTGACTGATAAAAGAACAAGGTGTGGCTGCGTATCTGGAAACACACAAAACACACACAAAAACACCCAGCGTTTGTTTTGAAGGAGGAGAAAAGAAGGCGGGCTAACAAAATGTATCATGGTACTACTGTGGTTTTAGGACATGTACCATGCTATTGTTTCAAGTACCTTGTAGAACCATTAAAAATATGTTTACAAGTACACTACTGTTCAAAAGTTTGGGTTAAATGCGTTTTTTATAAAATAAATTGATGGGGGAGAAAATCTTACCAGCCCAAAATATTTGAATGGCATAGGCTTGAAATAAGGAAATTTAGGTGAAGCTGATGAGGTTTATACTCTTTGGAAGAAAGATGCACCCAGGCAGGGTGTTTTATGACAACCCAAGTGCCTTGACACTGAACATTTGAAGACTAAACACGGCCATCAGTGTGTGCTGTAGATCATTGAAAACATATGGAGGAACCTCGGTCACAGGCAGTTTGTGTTTCTCAAAGCCTGTTCCTTTTGAGTTACTGTCTTCCCATTTACCCTCTAGAATAGAGCTTTGTGACTTTAGAAGCCACCTGGGACACACACTCTCATACACACACACACACACACTTCCTTCTACTTCTCCCTTACTGTTGCTCTGTTTTCTGATTATAGCCTCCAAAAACATTATATCAATTTTGAAAACTTTGATGATATAATATTATTATTAATGTCGAAATATGTTAATATGTTTTAACTGTTTCTTTGATTCTTTGATGAATAGCATTTTTTAGACAGAAAACAGAAGTCAAACATGTAAAATACAGAAGTAAAAAATATGTTACTTTTGATCAATTTAATGTGCCCTTGCTAAATAAACATTTATTTTCTTATTAAAAAAATATATATATACAGACCCCAAACTTTAACAGTAGCCTACAGTAAATGTATGTAAAGCACTAGAGGAAGGTGTGTCAATACAACAAAAAATAAATAGGAACTGAAGCTGTCAAGCTGAAAAAAAGAAAAGAAAAACCACTTAAGATTTTTGTGGGAACAAGACATAATTATAAATCTTTTTCTCTTGAAATCTTCTCCTTCGTTACTCTTAAGTTGAATTAGTTTCTCACATTTAAAATAAATGTCATATCAAACACTGGTTCATGTGTTTCTTATCACTAATGTCAATCATTTTGCTGTGCTATATTTAAATGAGATGTAAGACTTTCTGCTAAATATCTTTACAACAACAGAGTGAGTAAAAAGCACATCTGCATTTTTGAGTGAACTAAGCCTTTAATACAGCATTCTAAGCTGCATTCTTAAGTGCATGCCAGTGTTGTTCTAGTAAACTAAAACTACAACTATTAGGCCGTGTGTCCACCAAAGCGTTTTTAGCCAGCTTTGGGTGCTTGAGAGCGTTTTGGCAGCGCAGCGATTTTTTTCCGTTGAGACGTTTCTTTGCTATGATGCAGAATATCCGCAGCACAGTTTACTTGTAACTGATTTTGCAGATAATTTGTTTCATACTAAAAAAAATATTTTTCATCCATTTTGTTCAGTTAGCTCTGCTAGTTGATGTCGTTGTACAGAAAGAATGTTGTGACAGTTGGTCGGTGTCGTATTAGCCCCGCCTCTCCTCCACTGTGATTGGACGGCTGGGTAAAAAGTGACAGTGATGAGTGCTGCGTTTTATCCAAAGTTGAACATTTTTCAACTCCCAGCGACCAGTAAAAACATTGGGCATTCGGCGCTTCAGAGTGAAAAAAAAAATACAAATAAAAAAAAAAAAAATCGCTCAGCGCCTCGTTACGCTCATGGCATTTAAAAAACGTAGCCTACATTTAAAAAAAAAAGAAGCTGAAATAAAATATAACAAAGATTAGATGAAAACTGAAAAATTTTAAATTGAAGTACTAAACTAAAAAAAAAAATAAGCTAAATAGATGTTAAAAAAGTAATAAAAATGACAAAAGCACAAACTAAATCTTAAAAATATAGATATGAAGACTTCAAATGCAAAACACTCTAAGTGCCATTTGAAATTTTCTTCTAGAATGATAATTTTTATCAAGTATATTAAAGTTCAGTAATTTCACTTAAATGGCAATGAAGATTACCTATTAATTGTCATTTAAGTGAAATTACTGAACTTAAACATACAAGGCTACAAGCTTGATCAAATTGATCATTCTAGAAGAAAATTTCAAATGGCACTTAAGAGGCTTTTGCATCTGAACTCTTCATATATAAAATAGTATATAACTAATACTTTTACACTGGTGCATGCAATGTCAAATGTCTGATCACCAGATGATGCATATTAGAAAATGCAACTGAAACTTGTTGTTATGCCAAAGTCATGTCCAAAATAGTCTACAATCTGAAATGCTCGACAGGGAACAAGAATGTTTTGACAATAGCTGCCATTAGGTAATACACACTGCTCTGCTAATAGTGTCTCTTGAATTGAAGACGATGAGGTCATAACGTTTCTTGCCAAGAGTCTCAGTGATAAAACAGGCCTTATCGCCATTATACTGTTGCTCTACTGTGTGTGTGCGCTGAAAGACCACATCTGAGGAAGTGTAGCGTCACGTCCAATAGATCTCGTCAATGAGTGACAGTAAAGAAGTGCTTTGATTCAATACTTTATTCTGTAAAGATACAACAGATGGTGCGAATGGATCGAGGAGGAATAAAGGCATAAAAAGGGAGCGCGGAAAGACGTGTCTAAATACTCCCCATAGGGCTAGGAACATTCCTGCAGGATTGAAACGTGGGAACGGGTTGAAAGGCGCACCCCTGCATGAGCGTGACCGTGTGTATGTTTATACTGCTGATCTGTGCAGGAATTCATTCGGCTCCACGCATAGTTCAGCCCACTTTACATTCCCGTCATCGGTCAAAGCGTGTGGACAGGGGAGGAGAAGTGACGAAGGCTCATCCTCGCCGACTGTTGGAGAATGAAACACGGCCGACGTCTGTGGTCAAAGCCTCGCTCTCTCACGCAGGGTAATTTACAACCCCGACCTCGTTCATGAGAAAGAGGCTGTTCTGTTCTAGAAAACCCCTATCAATCTCTCACACAGACCAAAGTCCTCTGAATGGCTACGAGACAATCTAGCCTCTCGGGGGGATTTCTTTATGTTAGCGTGACCAAAATGTGTAACTATGTCAGGCTGATAAAATCAACACAGGAAGAGAAAGAGATACAAGCTGAGGTAATGGTCGTCTGAAAGGTATGACATCGCTACATGAACCTGAATCAGGACGCACAAAAACCCAACCATGCTTTTGGATCTCGACTCCCTTTTCTATCTCTCGCTCTCTGTGGGTCCAGCCATCTCTCATCCCTAATCAGGCAATCTCTCTCCCTCTCCCACGATGATAAGAGCTGCACTGTTCTTCAGAGAAAACAGGCCATTTCCCTCCCTCTCTCTCTCCAGTGGTGTGTAGAGTAACTCTCCTGAGATCCAGGAACACAACAGTCAACACCCTACTGTCATTACTCTTCATTTTCACGGTGTGTGTGTGTGTGTGTGTCAGATACCAAAGATGAGTAGCTTTCAACTCTACAGACGCCGCACTGTACAGCATGAGACAAAAACTCATGGTGGGATAAAAAAACACACAAAGCCACCAGCGTTTAAAATCTGCTCTAAACTAAATATTTGGAGATGCATAAGAGTTTTTACAACTGTATGCTGTACAATATAGCATCAAGACTTTTTCTTAAGGCCAGGCCACATGTTTTTTTGGCCCTAGTGGGACGCTGTCGGTTTCTTTTGGGCAGATTCAGCATGTTGAATCGGCATCGGTGAGATAGAGAACTCTGATTGGCTGTTCAACTTAGCAAATGCACGATGAGTGCACGAGAAGTGATGAAAGCGAGCAAAGAAGTCAAGGCGATGCTGACAGAAGGGTGTTATAATTTACATGATCTTACCTGAGCATTTGAATGCACAAATATTTTCATAATAACATGAGCTGACTGGAATGCAGAAAGAGATCAGCGTGATTGATATTCATAATGCTAAAGCAAGCATTGCTATGTTTACGGTTTGTATATATGCAGTCCCTGTATCCGTTTCGCTTTTTGAATGACGAAGATAGACTAGATATTTACTTACACGCAGTCACCTTTAGTCCTGGTGTGTTCAAGCACAGCTTTTGTATTGATTTTTTGTTGTTTTTTCATTTTGTTTTGTTTAAGTTTTTGTCACCATTTCTGATCAAGCTTCCATTAGCCAACATAGCAACTGCATTTAGGCTCAATCAGCGAGAACGGAAAAAACGCTAATAAAGCAGACCGTGCAGTTATCGTACAAAATGTACATGCAAAAACAATATCCACACCCCTAATAGATTGCTTTTTAACCATGTGACATCCACAGTGAAATCTCGCTGAAACAAAATCCTGCTCCACACAGACTAAAGCTGCCTTTTATTTCCAACATGACATCATGACTTTTGCGTAAACATATACGCCACTTTCGAGTCAGGTGGCGTGTCATCTCTACGCATTTTGAGCTATCCGCGTGTATGCGTATATGTCTACGCCATTAACGTCCGCGTCATTCCGCGTGTCTGTATACGCAGTCAAATCTCCAGTCATAAATGCCATTAACCCCAGTGAGTGACGGTTAAGTTTAGGTAAGTAGGTTGAGGTAAGTCATATATTTATATAACGTTAACTCAATGGCGTTCATAAACATGCTGAAAGGCGATTATGCGTCTTGATAGCATGCCAAAAATGGAAATACGAATTGGCGTGTCATACACACGCTACTTCATGAGATCAGTCTGTTTATTTCATAATTTTTTACAAATGGAGAGTAGACAAGAGCTGTTCCAAATATTTGTGTATGACAATTAGAGTTGGGCCGATGGACGATGGCTGACAGACATCACGATGTTTAGACAGCATCGGCTATGAAAATATGTTGTGGAAAATGAGAATATTACGAAAATCCCCCCCCCCCCCCCCCACTCCCTCCCGATATCATCGTCCATCGCGATGTTTCACTATAGACATCGTCTGATACCAAACTGGTAGACATAACCCAACCCTAATGACACTTTTTTGGTATTTCCGATTTTTTAAGCTTCAGGTGCATTAAAATATCTTTACTTTTGAGGCTAGTTCAATAAGACCGCCAGACCGGACGTGTATTCTACACAAAACAGAGTGTGAAACTAATTTGAATTTGATTAAACTTGAATTAAATAACATTTCAAGTGTAGCAACAGAATAAAATGATTTTCTCAGAAGTAAAAATACTACAAGACAATTAAATATGTTTGACAGACAACGAGCGTGGCACTAGGGGCAAAATTCAACAGTGTCATACAAATGTCAAAGACAGTGGAACGGCAGACTTAGGTTATATTAAACATTACACAGGAGGACCAGGACAGATTTAACTCGCATGATGTCACACCTAGTCTTCTATGTCCCAAAGGTACAGTTACAACTGAAAATAATTTCAACTTGGCACTGCTTTTGTAAAAACAAATATTGTGCAAAACATTCAAGCTCTAATTAGCGGCCTAACAGGTGGGTGAATGTGTACAGACTGTGGGAACAGTTGGCTCCATGTAAACAATACTTTACAAATAATCACCTTCCATCCCTTCCTGGTATCCTCATGTGGATAATCGAAAGCAAAAGTAACTAACTGAGTGCAGAACTTGAAATTCAGGCAATCAAATTGTGTGGAAATCTGCAGGCATTCCTCCTTGTGGGTCTTCTTATGATCTGAGACTCAGTCTGCACGCAATTGACTTTTGCAACTCTCTGCCCTTTTACCAAATCTGATTTTGTAATGGATATAGGCATGCGATGAAAACTAACTAAATGGCATTCTGGGATTGACTCCATGCTGAACTCAATTAAGATTAAAACAATGACTCTACAGTTGTTGGACTTCGGCTGTGGGGAGTTACAATCGCACTGGCACACGTGAACGCACATTCATCACGACTTCCTCTCAAGAAATTCCAGAGGCAAGAAAACCAGGCCCTTGGTGCTTTTGGCACAAGCGTCAGTATCAACCCCAAGCCTGGCACTCCTGTAGTTTGGAGACAATCTGCAGCTTTGTCTGAGCCACAACCAGAGTTTTGACAGAAGGAGGGCAGCTCTGCACTGCAGAAACGCCTCGCTCATGAGCAGTCATTTACAAGGGTTGCACGAGGCAAGGCACCGTTCAGTACGCCAACATCACATCTTTGAAGTGGTCCTGGAACCAGCTTTGTTCTTAGCTCAGTATGAGTTATCCTTGTCGAATTTGAGAAATGCTCACCCACAGGCCATAATTCAGTTTATATGGCCACTGTGGGCAGAAATTCTTTGAATTTAAGGTACTTATAAACAGGTAAATCTCTCCACCATGGGTCACAACACAAGTGCATTTACATGCAGTTGTAACTGAACTACAGCAGGTTTTGCCTCGTTGAGCTATATATGACTGTCAAAGTATAATTGAAGATTTGAAGGATTAAAACACACCAAGCGCACAACGTCATCATAACGACAATCACATTATCTCTGTCCATGTCTGTGAGTCTGACTTCAAGCTGTTATGATTTCAGTCAAACTAAAGACTAAAGTGTTTGCATGACATGTTATATAGAGAAAATATATTTATATATATATATATATATATATATATATATATGAAGAGTTCAGATGCAAAAGCCTCTAAATGCCATTTGAAATTTTCTTCTTTAATGCTGATTTTTATCAAACTTGTACATTTACGTTCAGTAATTTCACTTAAATAACAATTAATAGGTAATTATCACTGCCATTTAAGTGAAATTACTGAACTTAAATATACAAGCTTGATAAAAATTATCATTCTAGAAGAAAATTTCAAATGGCACTTACAGGCTTTTGCATCTGAACTCTATATATATATCGTTAAGATTGACAGTAAAGTACTATCAGTAATGTCAGTTAGATTTTTTTTTAAATGAATTTTTAAAATGATCGAAAATGGCAGAAAAGACAATTATAATGGTACAAAATACATCTATTTCAAATAAATGCTGTTGTTTTTAACTTTGTAATCATCATAGACACTCAGCAACTGTTGTCAGCATTGAGAGTAAGGAGTAATGTTATCAAAATCAGCATATTAGAATGATTTCTGAATGATCATGTGACACTGAATCCTGGAGTAAAGATGCTGATTCAGCTTTGGATCACAGGAATAAATTACATTTTTGTTAACAATTTTGCTTCTCAAATGCAGTCTTTGTGTACATAAGACGATAGATGGCAGTGTATATATTAGCAAAGTCATTAAATATTATAAGGTGTAAAATAAATGTATATTAACAAAATTCGGACATAAATAATATACAAATATATAGCTACAGATAGACATTTATAATTTTTGTAATATAGCCAGTGGAAAAGTTGGCAAAAGAAAAAAATCCTTCGACACTGAACCTTGACACGGTCGTCATCAGTTCTTTGGATGCAAGCCCAAACACTAAATCAGAGGATAATCATACAGGAGGATGGACTAATCAAAAGATCATTAGAATATCTTACCACGATTTAACCGATTAGAGAGCAGTAACCCAATAAAACATCACTGATACAGCTATAATACCACTAAAAAGTGGTAAAAAAATGGAAGGTATTGCAGACCGAAGATGGAGTAAATGCAGGAATGTGTGTAGGCTTTGTAAACGAGTGTAGGCATATGCGTGTGGGCGTGTGCAGACTACACAGAGCGGAAAAAGTGCGGCCCTCAAGCTCTGACCACATCAGGGCTCTCAAAGGAGGCAAGTGAGAGCTTTCTGAGCACACACAAGCCTTTAAAGAAGCTCAAAACCATCTCACTATTTTGAAACTAAACCCTGAACACTTGTAGGGTACAGTACGCACAACAAACCATACGGCAAAAAAAAATGCCTTTCAGTGGTTCAGGGTTTTTCCTGGGTCATGGTCTGCGGACGAACACAAACACACACAGTACAAAGTTCCCTACCCATGTGAACTGTGAGCCCAGTACTGACAATAAATGCCAAAGAAACATTTATAACAAATAAATAAATAATCACGGTCAGGACAGAGCATAAAACAAACAACAAAGTGCCTATAACTATATTTTTATATTTAAAAATATGTACATTTAAACGTAAAAGGACACCAACACATTAAAAAAGTGTCAGGTCTCTTATTTTTGCATTTACACACCAGGACTTAATGCACAGATCATTTGACATACAGTATCAGATTGTTTTGCTGTGGTTATCACTGTCAGATTCAACTGCGCATTTAAATACGGTTGTCAATCCAGAAGCTTTGCAGCATGAAACAAACACATTTAATTGGCCATTGTATTTACATGCTCAACAGATGTGTCTGTGATTGGCTACACAGCTCAACGCTGCAAAAACACATAGTAAATAGAAACCGTTGATGCTTGCTTTTCCACAAACACTCAAAGAGCATTTTAAGCTGGCTATCAGCTGGTACCAGTACTCCAGAACGGCAGATGTCGTCACATTAATAATATCCAATAAATGTTTGGTGGGAAAACTAAGAATTCATTTTGACGGGCGACAAAATATTTTCAATGCAGGAAAACCCCTGTGGTTTCAAGTGGCATTTACAAATAAATTTGGTGTGGGATTTACTCAATTTCACTCTTTGAAATAAATTGCTAGTAAGGACCACAAATAATTACATAATAACTGGCAAGCAGTGTTAAATTTTGAAGTAGAAAAACTGAAATAGTATTTTCTAGAGCCAGACCGATTTATCGGCAGGGCGATATTATCGGCCGATATTAGGCATTTATAATGGCCGATAAATGAATATTTAAAAAACGCAATAAAAAATGGACGAAACACGCTTCAACCATGTCGGAATTAGCTAGTAATAATTACGTTACGTTGTTACAGTGTAGTTGACTGACTGTCCTTTTAATTTCTGAGTTATTTCTTTAATAGCGCGTGACAGTTAGTGATGAGACGCATCATCTCTCCTTGGCCATCATCATATTATTTTAGTTAAAACTCATAAATAACTAATGTTAGGGAAATCTGTTAATTTTTGTTGCGCGTTTCTGAAATAAAAAATATCGGCCGATATATCGGAATATCAGATTTTAAAACCAACAAATATTTGTATCGGTCGGGCTCTAGTATGTTCTTGTGAAATCTTTTCTTCCTTTTTTTTTACTAAATTCTTAAAATGGTTTGAATTCTTGGCATATATGAGTGACTCAGAGAACATGGGAGTGAATGCGTTTCCTCTGATGACCGCTTAGCCAACATGAGGTATTTTAACGCACTGTGTGTGTTTGTGACCCATCTCCTCAAAGTGGGGGTGATTCATGGGCCTGTCATCTCCCTGCACTCATTTCCTGTCCGAGTTACCCTCTTCTCCAACAGTGCAACATAAAGAACCAGCGTGACGCACGACACTACCACACTTCCCTCAATAAGAGACAGATGGAGGAAGATGCAGCAAAACTACCCACTACATTGAGTCCATCAAGTCTATATCACAGTTCACTTGTAGGTGACGTAACTAGAGTACAGAGAGTGTATCTGGTTTAAGACTCTGTACCGAGACATTGGAGACAGTCGGCTTTCCATTCATCAACACTTCCGCTGACATGCTCTCGAGGATCCCCTGCTCACTCCGACAGTTTCCTCTCCATGTCTCTCTTCCTCCCCGTCTCTCCAGAGAGAGCAGAATAAATTGCTCAGCCAGATCAATGGGAAATTCCTTAAGAACAGAAAGTTGTGAACAAGGAGATCTCATGGGACAATGAATGGCCTACTTATACAACTGTGTGGGTCTGAAACATCTGGTGTCATTAATTTAACGGAGATCCTCTATAAAACAAAGACTTTTCCCCTTTGAGACACTTTTTTGGTAAAATCAATTTCCCTCTCATATCTTCCAAGTACTCCCACATCAACTAATGTTCCAGGCTAGATGTTTAAGAAATCAGGAGACATTTAAAAGCTTTTCTTTAATGGTTACAGCACATCAAAATTATTTTTATTGACTATGTGTGCAGATAATTTCTTTTTTCTTCTAGCTCAAGTGAAGCTTTTTCTTTTCTACTGTATTTGGAAATGCACCGAATTGAAATTATGGTTAACAGAAACTATGCTAATTTGTTTGGGGAAAAAAATAAATTCTAAACTTACAGGCACACAGTAACTCATGGAAAAATATGCTCTTAAAGGGAAACCATAATCTATCACTATCCCTAAATGATGCTAGATAAATAAATATCCAATATTGGCTAACTAATCACTGTAAAACCCAACAAGTTGAGCTAACTCAGGAAACCGATTGCCTTAATTCATTTATGTTTATAAAAACAATAGTTATGAGTACTCTCTGAACTTATTTCATTCGAGTTCACTAAAACAATAATATTTTAAACTTTACACTACTGCATTTAATACTGTATAGCTGAAACTTCACTTTATTGAGTAAAAACAGTGTGGCAGATAATAAGTAAATAAGTAATAAAATAAAAATTACATTACAAGGTTTTTTTTAGTACTTTTAAGCAAGAATGTGTTAAATTGATCAAAAGTGACAGTAAAGACATTTATAATGTCACAAAAGATTTCTTTCAAATAAATGCTGTTCTTTTGAACGTTTTATTCATCAAAGAATCCTGAAACAAATGCATCTATAAAAATATTAACAGCACAACTGTTTTGTGTACCGATAATAATAAGAAATGTTTCTCGAGTGGCAAATCAGAATATTACAATGATTTGTCATGTGACATTCAAGAGTAATTATGCTGAAAATTACAGAGGAATAAATGGTAGTAATGTACATTTATAATATAGGTCACCTAATTGTTATAAAGATAGTATAGCACTGGTAAATATCATGCTTTTAATGCAAAAGTTCCTCAATATTTAAACTTTGTCCTAAATTTTACGTATGCATGACAGTTTTATGTTTCAGGTCTCTGTTATTCTGCGAGTGAGAAGCCATTTCAAAGACATGTTTTGTTCTGCGCTCAAACTCCCTCTCTCGTCAATCAGGTCTCTCTGGTTCTGGAGCGGAGCAGGTGAGAGAGGCAGGAGTGAAACAGGTGGAAAACAGCAAGCCTGCTGACTTCGGCTGACACTGTGGAAGTCATTCTCTCCATTGACATGTTCTCAAGAAAAGACCAAGTTGACAAAACCACATGTTGCCTTCGGTGGAGAAGCTGTGCAATCACACGAAATAAAACCTATTCTTCCCTGTAGCATATCACATTACAATGCTGTCAGTTTTCGTGTTCAATAAGACGGCAAAACAAGCAGAAAGACCAGTTTTCTCCTAACGATGCAAATAGCTCTCTAGTTAATGTGCGATTACCGACACAATATTTAACTACCTTGCATTCTTTTACAGTAATTATCCACTTAAAATTAACTCTATTAACTGTTACTTGGCAAATTGGACTGGTCAAATAAGGAAACAATCAATCCTAATTAGGGCTTAAACGATTAGTCGACAAATATCTTTATTGTCGAGTAGTCGTCTGATCTCACTTGACCTAATGTAAGGCCGTGCAATATCGCGATTTGACCACCACGGTGCTGTAGTGCTAGACTGTGATGCAGCCCTTTACAAACGCTAAAGAAAAAACAGCGCGAATTATGACGGAGTGCAAACTAGCGAGGTTTGGGAAAGTTTCACAAAACTTCAAACCAAGAATGCTGTCGTGTGCAAGGTGGAACTTGCTTTTCACGGGAGCACATCATGCATGTTGGAGCACTTAACGAGGAAACATCCCATCAAAAGAGGAGCCAAGTGTTCTCCAGCTGGAGCTAACTAACTAGCGGTAAATCTCTTTATTAGAGAATGCAATACTACTAATAATAGTAATAATATTATAAATAATAATTGAATTACAGTAATGTGAGATTTATTTTGCATAGAATAAAGTTTGATCGAGCTTAGGAGTCAGGGCTGTTTTGTAACACTATGAGGTATTATCGTCTTATCGCTCGCCTGTATTTTGTTCTTTAATCATGAAGACTTACAAAAGGAGATGTTCGGAAGAATATCCTGCAGTTACTTTTTCTTTTTCATTCTGTAAATTAAAAGGTGAATGAGAACGTCTCTGTCAGCTCAATTGTCGTGTAAAAAAAGATTGTAATATTATACTTATAATAATGGTTTGCAGATTCATATTTTATTATTCTTTGTGTCCTGAAGTGAATGTCCCTTTTTTGTTTCAGTTCTAAAAAAAAGCAGTGGTCCTATTAAACAATGCTTAGAGAGCATGTATGTGATTTGAGTTTGACTGAAATCTGAAAACTTAAAGAGAATGACCTGTTTAGTTGGCTCAAAGTTCATTAAAACAACTATTTCAAAAACTGAACTGATTTTCTTTTTTCATATTATAGTAAGAACATGTATAACTTGTTCCTATCTGAATCTGAACTCTGTAAAGTTCCAAACCTACTGATTAGTTGGCGAAATAATCGACGATTAGTCGATTAATCGCTCTAATAATCGTTAGATTAATTGATTATCAAAATAATCGATTGTTGCAGTTATGATTGTACCTTTTTCTGTCATTTCTGATATCTCTAAGAGAAACCGTTGGGGTGAGTCTGCAGTGGCAAACAGTCCGATTCGACATCTGTGTTTATCCTCCAGCAGAAAACCAAACATGCTATATTTACTCTGGCCAAACAGGCAGAAGGAGAGAGCAGAGAGCAGAGTGAATGAGGGAGAGAGAGAGATAATAAGAAACTTCAGCAGCTTTAGGGATATTTCTGGCCTAGTTAATGAACGTCATAAAAGCAAGTAGTGATGTCACGCTGATTACCTACCTGAGAATATAACCCAGAGAGAATCCTAAAAGTCATTATATGCAGTTATTAAGACAGGTTGTCATTTAGTGCAGTCAAATGTACTGTTCATTTAGTAACCGAATTAGAAAACCTTGTGGTCTGTATAACTGTTGTCCATTAAGGTGTGTACTGTGATCACTGTGATAATAAAGATATTTTAAACTTACTCTTGAGTCTTGGCCTACATGAAATTCATTTACTTATGGTTTAAACTATTTGACCTGACTGTTACTCGTAAAATTATTCATAATTTTGTATCCTTAAGGCTAAGTAATTGACAGAATTTGCATTTTTGGGTGAACTGAACTTTAACTAAGGCTTAAGGATACTTCGATTTTTACGCGTGAAGGTGTAGTCACACTAGACTTTGAGCACACAAAATTTCTACGGACAGCACAACTTGTGATATGACGTGTCTTTTTTTTAAACATGAATTCAACACATGACAAAAAGATTTACATTCTTTTAATTTATCCAAGAGGTCACGCTGTGACGGATCGATCTTCTACTAGTCAAGTGTTCATGCTATACAAATTCGCAGGTCAGAGTTCACCAAACATTTCGCATAAAAGCTTCCGTTTCCGGTCTGATGCATTCGTATTCGTATGAATGAAAGTCATTGGAAGGAAAAGTGTAGTGTGCCCACACCTTGACGCAAATTTCGTCAAACAACAACAAAATACTGGAGACTGCAACAACAACAGATGCCCACATTGACAAGCGCTTGTGTGAGGGGGTTATGAGATTTAACTATAGTTTAAAAGACATTTTAAAAAAAAGCACAGAAACCAGAAAAAGATGACATTTTCTAGAGCGCGTGTGTCGACCGCCTGTGTTCACGCACAATCAAATGGAGTATACTTTGAAAGGCTACGCGTTCGACTGTGCATATACACTAGCAAACGGAAAAAAAATATGTTTCTTAGCCCATGGGTTGTTCGTTTTTCTCTCAACCTGATAACAATGACACATTAATGGAACTGAAGAGTAAACAAAGAGAACTCTTGCAACCAATCAGCCATGTTTGCAGAAGACAATGCCGCCGCCACCTTAAAAAAACCTACAAGGACTCAAATGACAATATGCGAATCCTTCAAACAATCCAGGCCTATACTCTCAACAGGGTTTGTCTATTCAAAACCATCAACTTATCAATAACTTTAACCAGCAGACTGCAGTGTATGTGAGTTTAAGAAGTTTTTCTGGTTAGTTGATGGAAAAAGAACTTGTGAATTCCCAAGAACTTCAGCTATTCCTGCGCACACAGATATATTGCTACTTTACAGGGCACGTTACTGAAAACTGGAGTTTAGCCTAACACCTGGAGGCACTTACTTGAGATTTACAACGGCATTCAGCTCCTCACAAAAATACATTTTGTCTTAAGTTATTACCTGAAAGAAGAATCTGCTCCAAGCTTGAGTCTATTTTTGTGTGAACGGCAGCAGTGACTGATGTCCACGCTTGTCCATAAAGAAGCCCCTCACTGTTCTTTGCTTCACATACCATGAGAACTGAATTTGGCCAATGGGACTGTTATCAGATACATTCATGTGATTGAATTAGCCTCAGAGAGGAAGGACTAAAATAAAACCTCAAAATTCCAGGCACGACAGTCTGGTTCTCTAATTTCATGTGGTTTAACGTGGTGCTATGGTGGTGTGTGCACTCACACTGGTGAAGCCATCTGACTTCCCTTTCAGTTATACTGCATGACCTGCTGTGGAGTTAATAATATTCATAAAGCACTTAAAAGGATAGTTCAACGATTATTTTTCTGCCATTATTTTACCCTCAACATATTGACAGTCAAATTTGTATGACTTAATACCTAAAGCAGAATCCACATAGCCAGATCTTGAAGGAGTCGTTCACTTTTAAAAAAAACTTTTGCTGATAATTTCCTCACCCCCATGTCATCCAAGATGTCCATGTCATTCTTTTTTCAGTCGAAAAGAAATTAAGGTTTTTGATGAAAACATTCCAGGATTTTTCTCCATATAATGGACTTCATTGGGAACCAAAGGTTCAAGGTCCAAAAGACACTTTCAGTGCAAACTGTTCAAAGGGCTTTAAATGCAAAAACCTTAATTTCTTTTTGACTGAAGAAAGAATGACATGGATATCTTGGATGAACATGGGGGTGAGTAAATTATCAGCAAATGTTTTTGTTTTTTTAAATAAACTACTCCTAAACTACAGCAAAAGGTCTGGACTCCAACGCAGCTTTCATTGGTCAAGGAAGGACCAAGCAAGAAGGACTTCAGACCGAAAGCAACCAATCACAGCATCATGTTTAGGGGCGAGAAAATGTAAAGACGATGTCCCCATAAAAAAGCCAAAAGTATGCACTTAATTTAAGAATGTTGTTCAAGTTTACTGCAGCAGTGGTGATTCTTTTAAAAAATCTAGCGTTTTTAGTTCACACTCATTGTCACAGGTTTTCCTTTTTCCATAAGGGGGTTTGGCGTCATGACGGCTTTGTTTCCAAGTGGACCGCTAAAGAACGTGACAATACGCTTTCAGTAAATTTCAACCAATCAGATGATGACTTCAAAACTCCCAAAGTTTTTCCCATATGCATCAGACACTCCGCATTTATTGCATACAATTTACCCTATAAAGCTGGGATAGGCAACATCGGTTCTGGAGCGCCGCTGTCCTAAAGAGTTTAGCTGCCTGTAGCCTGTCACCTGTGCCTTAGTAATCCTGAAGACATTGATTAGCTTGTTCAGGTGTGTTTGATTAAGGTTGGAGCTAAACTCTGCAGGACTGCGGCACTCCAGGACCAACTTCGCCCATCCCTGCTATAAAGTCTACTTGTTTTATATTTGAAATATTAGGCCATGTTTACACAAAGTCGGGTATTTAGAGAAACAAATATTTTCCCCCTCTCTGTTTTCAATAATAACATTGTGCGCACACCCACATAAATATGCTGTCGAGCACTATCATATCTATGCCAAACCTATGGGCGGCAGTGTAGAGAGAAGGATAAAACCGTGATGCAAGCCAATCAGAATTCTCAGAATCGACAAGAGAGAACCTAAAACGCTGTTTCTCCCAGTTGACACGACAATACATAACCAGCGTTCTCAGAAATCTCCACTTTGCCCGGAGTTTTTAGAAATAATCGTTTTCTGTGATAAAAACGGCGTTTTCGTGTAAATGAGAGGGCAAAACGCAGAGAAATATCTGCGTTTTCCCATCGTGTAAACGGGGCCTTCATTTCTAAGGTTTCTAAATTATCCGATTGTTCTCAATACTAAAACCTTTTGCCCTCTTATTGATGGTTCATACTTTTTTGCAAGTAAAAGGCCTTTTAGTGTAGTTTTAAAGATGTCCATCTTAAGGTTGTGGTGCATGTGTCTTTTTGCTGTGAAATCGTTTCTGATTTTTATAAAGCAAAGGTAATAATAATACTACTTATTTATGTCAAATATGATACAACAAGCTTTTGAGGAACATTTACTTTTGTATTGCATTCCTTAATGAACACAATTAATAAGCTTTTATCATAAACCTACCCATTTATACAGTTATAAAAATCTCATTGGTTTACCTTTCAAGCTATCAAAATCCCATCTACTTTTTTGCCATATAAATAACTGCACTAAAATTGCATATTTTGAATACAATTGAGTGTGTGTGAGCTCCATATTCTCGCTTTATCATACACTACATGAACCATAAAAGATACAGAACATAAATCACATTTGCTTTTTTGTTAGATTTTGTCAGCAGTTTCAAAAACATATGGTGACAGAGACTTAAGCTTTGACTCTACAACTTTCGTATTCCACAAAAGTCAGTCAGTCGTACAGGCTTGTAACAAAAAAGAGTGAGTAAATGATAATAAATAAATCAATTCTTGCTGAACTATTCCTTTATTCCAATAGTGACACATAAACCACCTGTTGTTATTAGGATTATGACAATAAATTTCAAATGGTTTTCTGCCATAACCAAAAAAACATCTATCCCAATAATACACAGAACTATTACAAGTGTTACACATAAACCACCTGTTGTTATTAGGATTATGAAAATACATTTTAAATGGTTTTCTGCCATAAGCAAAATACATCTACCCAAATGATACACAAAACTATTACAAGTGCTAAATACCAAACTTAAAACTCACACCAAAACGCGTTTTTATTCATTAACAAACTGCAAAGCGACATTTGTACAGTGGGATATTGGCTACTGGCCTTTTCAGTTGGGTCCTGCAAGCAAACATGTGTTGAAATTTTACGAGCAAGAGCAAGTAAGCACCAATCTCCCCTCACCAACAACCAACATTCATTTTAAGAAGCTTCAAGACACATTAACTTTCTGTAAGAACAAGGGCACCATTGTGTGAAAAGTGTAGTCTCACTATTGTTGAATGGCCTTAGTCCAGGTGAGTGAAAACTACATAGTGCTGACGCATGCGCGCTGACTGATCAGGAAGGACTAAAGCGTTTATTATTCGCTAACGTTTTTCCACTTAATGAAAATACAGTACAGTGATCCCAAATCCTGCACAATGACCAGCTCTTGCTTCATAAAAACCACCACTGCCCACTATATGCTCGTGTACATAATAAAGAAACATGACAAAATCTGAAAGCTGTCCAACGGCTCCCGAGTTTTACTCGCCACTTCGCATTGTTGATTTAAACCTGATCGTTAAAACTAATTATCCCCGGTAAACGTCTCTTACCTTATCCGATCCGGGAACGCGTGAGGGGAAAACTTCCCTAAATTTCCCTAAGGAGACATGTGTAGTCCGTAAAACGTCTC